>NC_142673.1:1582500-1882500 GCF_964200805.1 Pocillopora damicornis | reverse complement strand
AAATGCCAGTTTTAATATTTGAGCCAGACACGATTTGTATTGCATAACAGCTTTCACTGAGATCCCATTCATGTGACTTTATCATCTGCCCTCTTCCGATGAACATGGACTCTTGTCATCAATCACTCCCCAAATATTTTTACGTTTAGTTGTGTTTATGTATCTATGATATTTTTAGTGTGTGTGAGAGTGCTCATCGAGCTTGCTGTCTGAGTTTTTATCTCAAGTCCTTGGAAAAGTTCCTGGATTTCCTATCGTACTCAAAACAATATAAAAGTTATACTGAAACACACGAAAATGAACTTCGAGTTAAATCTACCTCAAAAATTTTATAATTAAGTGTAAAGTGAACTTGATTAGAAAACTTCTGACCAAGTACGGTTTTCTGTTGTTACTGATATTGAATTCGGTTTTGAGCACAAAGTCGTGGTCTACATTTGTGTGAGCGAGCTTCTGGTCCAATCTTGCGTTTTAAGATGACTCTTAACAGAACTTAACACCTTTCCCGTCAATATTTCAGGTCGCTAAAGGCGTTTATTGATAAGACAGCTTAAAGTGGCAATCCGCACAGTCTGAAATTATCTCTTTTGTGATGCAGGCCGCAACAGAAGACTTGATACACGTGGCTGAAAAAAATAACGAACCTTTGCTCTTGAGGGCAGAATTCTATGTAGTTTTGTATTCTAGTGGCATGTGTTTACATCAGTTCTTAAACAGTCACCTTCAGTTGAAGTGTGCTTTAACAACCTTATTTTATATTCAAATACTATTTCCTCCATTTTGAATTTTTCAGTTACAACTAGAAGCCAAATTCATTTCAACTTATCTAAAGTTGATATAAATATAAGGAATGCGTGGTAAAGTTTACACCAAATTTCTTCGCTGTGCGACATCAAAATAAAGTTTGTGTTAAAGGAATCGGTGTCAAGACGAAACGAGGTGGCGTGGGTTTGGTGTGAAAACCGTAAAAAATTCAAAGTGTGTCTATATACAAACCACTAATTCAAAACTAATTGCTCGTAAAATCAAGCTAACAGAATGCAGATCAACCACGACACTAAATCTACCGTGTCCTGAATAAATTTCGGACCGCCCTATTCATTATTTAGTGTGGTTTCCGATTGTTTCGCTTGAAAAAAGTGACCACAACAATTCTGCCTTGTGACTGTCTTAATAAACCCTCTCTAAATTGATATGTCGCACACATCTAAAAGACACAATTTTCAGTTGAATCAATTTTTTTTTTTTTTAATCTTAAGCCTCGCCGCTTTTTTAAAGGTGAGGGGCCGGATTAGTTGTAGTGAAGAACTAATTAATGGTTATACAAGGACCCCTGCCGACCTCGAGGGGCTAATTTAACTGATTGTAAATGTGGCGAAGAGAACTATCAATATTAAGTTCGATTTTGCCGGACGATAAACGCTATAAACTGAAACAGTTCAAACCTCGCTTAAGAACAACATAGCATAAGGTATTTTACCGGCGGTTAGACTGAGAAGAATTTGATATTCCACTGATTCAAAGGAAATATTTCTTTTACGTTGCTGATATCTTTTCGTCGAACAAATCTTTCCTGGCGTGAATAACTTTTGTCTCACTTGAAAACTTGATAGTTCTGTCTGACAGCTTCTTAAGATCCCAACAACAGGTCAACGAATGAAACTCTTGATCAAATCCAAACGATATCTTCAAATCATCTTTGTGCATTTAGCACAGAAAGAACTTCATTGGAATTCAGTTCACGTCGCTTCACAGCAGTACTTCATGGGTTCCACAAATAGCCCTTGTTTCTCAGATCGCGGTGACTCGTCTTAATCCGACGATTCAAAAAGAAACTGTTGGTTTTCAACTGCTTGTAAACAAGACATTGTTACATCGTGCCGTGAATTCTGAGTTGGTCGAGAAAACTAATTTGTCTGTAATCAGCTCAGACCCAGTTGGAAATTGAAATGTGTTCATTTTTTGGACAAAAATGACCCACTGTGTCGGGGCCACCTTATCTGCATAACCTCTGTCTCCCACAGATTTTAATTTTCCTTTCTGGATTCCAAACAAACATCGCTGCTTGTCGTATGTTATTACAAACTTTCCTCCATGCCAGGGCTTAAATTGCGCCGGATAATTCCATTCTGTAACAACAGCGGGGCACGACCTTCAATTGAAGGATTGAAAACTCCTTTGAACAATCGTTGAATGTTGTTTAAGTTACCGCAATAACTTTGAGCTAACTGACGAAATTTACACTAAAGCATCACAAGAAATTGCACAGTATACTTTTAGAGATTCACTTTTTGATAAACTGGTTAATTTTAATTTAAAGAGCTCAAACGTCAGGGGACGTCTTACAATTTTACCAAACAGCCTTTTAAGCTAAAAAGAGATGCAAGAAATGTTTAGCCACAGATAGCTGAAGTTAAGTTGAAGTAGTTAAAATTTAATAGACAATTTGTTGAGCAGTTAGAACTCGTTGCAAACTTGTTTTATTCAAACTCGTAAAACAACAGGAAATTGACTCAAAGAAAGGCTCAGTGGCTCGACTGCTGATTATCGAAAGACTGAAAATTACTTCTCTTTCCCTCGAAGCTTCTCGCTGTGTACCCAGAGATTCTAAACCATTGTGATTCAATTTCACACGCTGTGCGCTTGCTTGTGAAATATGCGTTCTTGAGGGGCTCGGGAAACCTTTAATGACACCACCGGAAAAAGATTTTTGTGTCTTCGCGACGTGAAAGAAGACCAATATTCATTAGACGTGGGCGTCACAGCATATCATTGGGATAAGGACCTGGCAGCTTCGCAGCACGCTGTTCGCATTTCAAGACCGCTTCTTCACTCCTCGAATAACTTATTTATACCATGCTCTCAAGGTGGAAAAAAACCGCGTTTCGAAAGCATGTTGAATATATCCGAAAGCGAAGAAAACAACATTTTACAGCCTTATTGTAGAGTTATAATTCTGTTATTTTGTTTTTTGATAAGCTTTTTATGTTATCTTTGTCTCGAACCCTTCCCAAATATGACATTTGTAATTTTTGAAGTGTCGAACTACAAAAGTATAATTAAGCTAAATCAACAGAAGTGTGTCATTAATAGCTTGCGCGGTTTGGTCGAGCTATAGAAGGATTTAGGAAGCTTAAAAACTGTCGCATGCTGTCACCTGGGAAAGGATTTCTGCTTGGTTTCACCGCGAAGATTTTATTTGTAGCCGTATGTGGCAGTAAGCTCTAGCAAGCTTTTGTTATTTGAGGTTAGAAGCATAAGTCGGAATCCCCCGGTGGTACTGTCAACACTCCTTCCCCCTTTGTAATTTTTAACAAGTCTCCGCCAATAAGCGAGCGAGGGAACAAAAGGAGAAATGATGAATGACAACCCGCTCAATTATGTACGAGTTCCGAGCTGGATACGGACGGCCGATTGGTCTGTTATGCAAGGGTACTTTGAATAGCCGCGGGCGATAATTCTACCCAGCGCCAACCAATGACAACAAAGAAAAGAACTTGTTGTTAATTACAATGACAGCTGCTTCGGTGGTTCTACTGTGACGGGAAACCACACTAGGGGGCTACTCAAAAAACGACAGCCCCCTATAAGAACTCGGCTTCTTTACCCAAGCCCTTTATTTGAACGTGACTTGGCCAAAGTGAACGTTTGCTGTTAGAAATTTGCGACGGAATCGCGATCGTAACTTGTGAAAAGTTTTCAATCGCCTGTAAGGGTCACTTGGGGCGGCGACGGCCTTGTTAATCAGTATCTTTGTATTGGAGCTGTCAACTCTCTGATTGATAAGTGAATTGAGTCATTTGGTTTTCATTCCCATCAAGCAAATTGGCCTGGACTGGATCGAGCGATCGACTCGCGAGGAAGGACAGAATTGTGACAGTGTTACATGGTCTACATGCAGTTATGTGCGACAGTTCAGACGGCAGCCTAACAGGGACATGAGTTTTCGATTTAAACGACGAAAAACCGACTTGTGCCGCGTGTTGCTCACGACTTGTTTATTTCCGCTTCTACGTGAGTAGACTCTTCAATCGAACGCTCGGATCGCGCGTTCGTTACTATTCGATACGATTCACCGAGTAATCCTTATGTTGTGATGGCTTTAAATGTAAATATACTCACATTACTCGTTCTCTCATTTGTGCTCGTAGTGCTGGTTGTCACAGCAGAGACACAAAAGTGTACGCAAATTATCAGCGACCGCTGCACTACGCCGTACATTAGGACTACAGAAGCGGTCGGTGAGAACAACCAAGAAATCTGCACCGCTTTGGCTGTTTATTTACGCTGCGTAGAGGACGTAAAAAAGACAGTCAAAAGTTGTCGCTCAGATCTTCAATTTCTTACAATATCGACTTTGATACCGATGACAATGAAAGCCCGAAATTGTGGGAATATTTCACTTCCTACAAACGAAACAGCTCTGATCGGTACAAAGTCTCCAACTAAGCCAACCACGAAACGACCTGGTTGTTTGAACTTTACATCTGAGGACCTCAAACCTTCTAAAGAACAAATTAGGCTAAACCCACACCATTTTCGATTGTGTGCATTATTCGGGGACCCACATTTAAAAACATTTACGGAGGAACGTCAAACTTGCGTCGTTCAGGGAGCGTGGCCGCTTATTGACAATAATTATTTCTCTGTGCAAGTTACCAACGTGCCGCTGGTAGCGGGTTCAAGCGCTACAGCCACGAACACCGTAAGTACTGGTAAATTATTTTGAATTTGCGCCCTTCTCTACACGGAACGTGTCCAAACAACACAGGCTTTTGAATTATGCATACACGTCCTACAGCTTACGGCTTCCTTACAGTATTCAAATATGGTCTCCAACTGCTTGACAGAAACACGGCATGTCTTCAGCGCTGTGCCGCTTGTCAATTTCACAAGCTTGTGTGTTTCCCAATGGGTTTGCTAAACGGCTGCGGTGTCAGTTTAGTGCCCAACCGCTGCATTCATTAACCGTTTACTGTTCTAATCGTTCGTTGCACTGACCGATCTCGTTCGCTTTTGTGATGAAACTAATCACATATCATCATGCAATTTGTTTCTGAAATAAAGCAATCCATCATCACAGCTCGCACAAGAGGCTGCCAAAATTGATGGATCGCGATTTGGTGACTGTGTATGTTAATCGCTGCACTCATATTTTCTCTTTTAGATCACAGTGCTGATAAAAGCGAATGGAAAGGGCTGCGTAGATCAGAAAATTTATCGAGCCGAAGCGGGTTCGCTTCCCGCTGAGTTCCACGATGGAACACAACGGACTGGACCTGCAGACTGCTCCGCTGAAATCTTCCAGAGGAAAAGGGGACGTCGATTTCATATCGAGATAAAAATCTGTTACATCAGCACCACGATCATTATCCGACAGGTCGGAGATTTTCTGACATTTCACGTTAAAATTCCCGAGCAGCTTCTGTCTTCTGTCCCGTCTACGGGACTCTGTGTAACGGGATGTCCTTCTCGCCAAAGAATTGACTACCGAGAGCTATTATCATTTACGGACAATCAACTCGCGAAAATGCGTCCGCGGAGGAGCAAAATGTCTCGCGCAGAGGCCTATGCTAACTGCACTGAAACGAAAATCACGGGCTTCTATCTGGATTCATGTTTATTTGATCTTTTGACAACGGGAAACGTGAATTTTACAGCCGCTGCGTGGCACGCTTTAGACGATTCATTCCTGCTGGATGAAATTGGAACATTGAGAGACCTACAGTCGTACAATATGACGGAACCACGGACAGACAAGCCAACATGGCCAGTTAAAATACCAGTTTCAAGTTCACAGACACTGTCTCATTCATTCGCCATTCTCACGGTTCTACTGTTTTCCTTGTTCATTTTGGCAAGATAACTAGAGCCGAAATGCGCATAATGGCAGTTTCAAAGTACAGTAATTTATGATCTGTATCGGCGATTCTTATCTGTGGCCTGTCAAGAAATTCCAGTTGAAGTGAGATTATTTTCAATCTTTCAAAATCTACTTGTAGTTTTTAAAAGTGCGACGCATTTTTGAGACAGCGGACCGAAACTAAATCGGTGTAGATATCCCGCGAAAGTGAAAGATTGTTTATGAAATTGTCAGAAATGTACATACCGTTTGTAAGAAAAAAAATTCGTCACTTGAGTATTAGAGACATACATTTTTATATCTTTATGCCAATATTTTTCGTCGGGCACCGGATCAGAGGGCAAGTGCATAGAAATTTATTTGTTTTATACATTCTCAATTAATTTATGAAATCCACAGTACAAGCATTTTGACAATGCACACAAGAAACACACACACACAAACGCTGAAATGTTCGAATAAATCTGATCATCAATTGAGATCTGTGTTTTTGTGTTGCTAAAAGGTTCCTGTGTGATGTTTTTCATTTTCCGCTGCGTCCCATATCGTTCTCGTATTCCATTTCCTCTCATATATTTGTCCATGTTTGGTCTTTCATCAAGCTCCTCCTTGTTTCCTACCCCAGATTTTTCAGAATTATCGCGTTCTTATTGTCGCCATCGACGGTTTTCCACAAAAAAAATTCATCTTACTGATGCGAGATCTTACACGATGACTCAAAACGGAAAATGCGGCTTGCTGATGTTATCTACGGCTAAATGTTTAAGATCGAGTGTTATTTAATTTCCTTATCTAATGACTTTGGTAATTCGTGGAAATGTTAAAAACATACCTTAATCGAAGCACATATATTTATCTATAGAATAGTTTCTAATTGAATTAAATTTCGTTACAGTTCTAAAAATCCAAATTTAAAGAAGGAACAGGTCAAATTTTTCATTCGCCACTATGTAGTGTGTTTTCCGCCGCGTTTGTTTTTCTGTCATTGAAGCGTCAACTCGCTGGGGGGCAGTTGCAAAATTCCCAAGAAATTATACAGAGGTGATTTTGTCTGGTTACTAAAAGGAAATTATCTAGATAAAGGACAGCTAAGAAACGATAATTGCATGGCTTATGATAATTTCTGTAAAAAAAAAGGAACTAACAACATTTTTACAGAACGGCCTCTGTAAGAACGTTATAATCCAGCAACAAATATTTACTCCATTTCGAAGTCGTGCTTTTAATTATCGAGTCCTGTTTTATCGCATAGGAAGGATTCGCGTCGAGGCATTGTCACAGACGGGTTTATTGCACACTTCTAAACCTGTTCACGAAATTTAGGCGTTAACATTTCCAAGTCTCTACTTTTTACACTTGATTCTATTTGATCCAAAACGACTACAAAACGAGAATTATTCCTGGTCGATGAAATTAAACCAGCGATCACTTGGGTCGACAAATTGCGGTGTTTACGTTTTGCGAGATAAAAGCAATTAGATAAGTGTTACAGCCTTCTTCGGTATCCATTCTTATGCTTATTAAAGCGAGCTTTGCAAAGCTTACACAATCTCCAAAATCTTGTATTATTTCCATAACCTTCACCCCTCTACCAGAGTTGATCCAAACGACAAAGCTGTAAAGATACGTTTTTAACTTTTCTTGTTGCCTCACTTTACTCTTAGAAATGACCATATGGCGAAAAGATGGCCCGCGCTTTTGGTGGTTTATCATGTCTATAGGCGGTGTTTTATGTCCATAGAAAGCGTAAACATTGTTCTTAAAGAAGCATTGACTTCACTTGTCATTCATCAAAGTCTCTCTTGCCTAATTATGTCAATTTTCTTTGTTTCGCAGTTGTATCCTGAACTTACCTGTCGCGTGGTACAACGCCACCGCTTAATAAACGGACCGCAATTTTTCATCGTCAAACATCCAAAATCTTTTATGCTTTAATGTCGTTAACTGCATGCTTCGTACTCAAATGATTTTTACGTATGCTTGTAAATTAAAGTGCTCCAATTTAACTGCAATCCATCTTAATTTTTGGGGTGGAGTCTTTAAAGCTCAAAATCGACCCCACCGGAAGATAGATTAATTATGGAGCACTACTGATTTGTACTGTACAAAACAGCTCCAAATTGGATCTTGTCTCTAAATAAACTCAAACAGACTGTTATCCAGAAGGCTGGCTTTATCTGCCACGTTTCATTAGCCATCCCCCTATGCTGCTATTGTCGCCAGTGACATTCAATGACCCCGCGAGATCTCTTCAAAGACACACAATTATGAAGTTTATTGGAAAATTAGTACGAGAGTAAACACTTCGCTTAACATATGAAAGGCTCGTGACTACGTAAACAGAATCCGTCCCGCGGCTCTTAAAAGAAGCAAAATCTAGCGAAAATATTCAAATTGAAGTTATGAACTGCAAACCAACACTAGCGTATGAAAAGGCGTGCGGCAAAATAAACTAATATTTCTTTGATTGGACCCCCTAGAGTCGTGTTGTAGTGCCTATTGAATTGTTTTGTGTCGATAAACAAAAGAAAGCTCCCTAAATGCTTTCAGTTCGCGGTACGATTTGCAATTCATTTTCACACGATATTATTTTCAGTTTCGAAACAAAAAAGAACCTCTAGGAGCTTGAACTTAAGCACAAAAAATATGTGTTGGGGATTGCACAACGGGCAGGCACGCAAGAGGAAAAAGTGCTTTCACAAAAAGAAAGACATATGTTTTATAATTGGAGCATTTGTATCAGCCATGCTGGAAGACCATCTTGATTTCGGCAGCTGCAAAAACAGTGTTGTTACGATGGTACATGAAAAAAGAAAGCGCAGTTTAGAACCCCTTGCTCAACAGATGGGTATAATTTTCTTGTACTATTGGGTGGGAAGATTACGATGAAAGACAACAAGCTTTTGGACGTAAACAAAATTTTTCCTTTCGTTTTAGGGTAAACCTCGATAATGGTCCTATTGATGAAAAATAACAAGAACAATAGAAGTTAACCCCGCTTAATTCGACCACACGTGTTTTCAAAATGTTCAGAATTTTCCCGCTCAACTTCACTATGGTAGTTAGTTGGGCCCACAAAATTTCCGTCTGGTTTCCTAGACAATCTTTTCCACCCGTGGTGACAAGCATTCAACTTGAAAAGTTTCATGCAAATATTAATCGATAACGTACAGCTTTAAAATGGAATATGGTTTAAGCCAGTTTCAAATGCGCGCATCCTTGAGAAATAGAGTTAGATTGGCAGTGTTTGTCGGTAACTGACTGAAGCCTGTTGCATTCTTCTCCAGGCCTCTTTGACTCATCTAATGACTGATGATCTCGAATTTGACAGAGAAGTGACCACTATCTCCATTTGGTTTGAACGAGTGCTTACTTAGGGTGGTTTTCGGCTTGCTGAATTAACCACGGCAAAGAAAAAAACTAAAAACAGAAGCTGTTGCGAAAAAAATCACGAAATAATTGCAGTATCGTTCACTTTTCTGTGTCCGCGGAGCGAACGCGTAAATACGGTGATTGTTCAAGACCTCAAAAGCACTTTCGTCTTGCAGACGAGTTTCCTCAGATTAAATACAGCTTATCATCTTACGAATTGCCTATAAAACGGATACCAAGGAATGAATATTTTTTTGGATCAAAAACATCATCGAAACTTGACGATCCTAAGGCAGGCTACCAGTGGCATGATCAAGTTAAAATTTTGAAAATATTGTGATCACGGCTGGGAAAGTTGAAATTATCCACTGGAAACTGTATGACTCTAATACAATCAAGTTCAGTCACGTATATAGATATTGTATTTATTTTCGTTGTAAACAGAGCGCTTCTGTGTCAAAACAGAAAAAAAATGAGTAATGAAAAAACTTTTAACACGATCGCTTGTGCGAGTTTATACCGGATAACTAACCAAAAGGAAATACTTATTTCTTGATCAATTGCCAAAAAAAAAGGATCTCCAAAGAGATAGAATCGTAATAAAGAAACATACGATATCGCCACGATCCGAATTATCCTACCATTAATTTTAATTCTGTCAGGAATGATAACCATTTCACATGGGAAAAGCAACTTTTAAACTTGAATTTCCCACAACTGAACGCTTGTCGTACCGAGTACATGTAGACTTTCATTTAGAGTTTCCTATATGTAAAATAGCATATTAAGATGAAAAACTGGTCTTTAAAGTAAAATATATACAACTGAAAAATAACTTCTTTAGTTTTTTTTTTTCCTCAAGAAAACTGAGCAGCTCTTGACTTTGCTGACCTGCTAAATCAAATGAAAACACCCACCGACTAAAATCCCTCTTTGAAACTTAATGCACGGCAAACATTTGGTAAAAAATCCGTTTCGTTTTCTGTTCTCACGTTTGCAAAGATTTTGAATTCCTTGAGCAAAATCGGAGGCAAAGAGGAATTGGGCTCTGTTTAAGCCCGCTTTACATACATCCCAGTAATTGTAATTCCTGGAGCAATTTAATTTCAAGCTTATTTGGGAGTAAAATAAACAAAAGGAGAAAAAAAATTGCGGTTTATAGTTAGCCCGATATCAAGCCTGCAAGTGTGAATAATCGTTCTTCCGGGTGTGTACGATACCCGCTGGCCCGGAGGCTGTGATTATTGGTCAAGATGTTGAAAAGTACTATTTCCCAATTGCTTAGCAATTGGCATCCTTAAGCTTCGCTTTTAGCCACCTCGGCATTAAACCTCGGTCTTAGAGAGGCGGGACTGGTTGTAAAAGAGCTCTGTTCACTGCACTTTTTAATCTCTCAAGTGAAAGTTTTAACTCACGTTCATAGAAAGTAGAGGCTTTTCGATGGAATGCAGGCCTCCTTGAAAGAACAATTCAAAAGAATTTCAAGATTTCAAGTCAATAATTTTTCAGCCCAAAACGGTTTCAGATTTAGAACAAGTAGTACATTGTTTTTCAGCAGTGTGAAATAAAAATAGCAAAAGAATAATCTTAAGTAAGATAATAAGTCTTTTCAACGCTAAGTTTATTGTTTGGGGCATGAACCCCGCCCAGAAGGTTAATCGTCAAAAATGTTGAACGCAATGTCCTCCAAGTTTTAAGCGGTTTAAAATCAGATTTCAAAATTTTGTTGACAGCGAGCGAGATTTAATGGTGTTAATTCTTGTTAAGTTGTTTACAAGTTTCTGCGGCACATTTTATCAGGATTAAAAAAAAATCTTTTAACGTTTCCGGATTAAACGTAGCACTGAAATCAATGAGCCTTAAGCTCTCCATACATCATCCAATTTTCACTTTGGCCACAGTTTTGGCAACTATTTGAATTCGTGACAGAAGAGCTTGGGGTTACTGTGGACATTCAAAAAAGTTTTGCACGGATTCTCAGTTTTTTCCTTCACAGTAGCCTTAGATTAGCAAATGTTTGAGCGTAAAATATGCGTATGTACGGGTGTGCTTGGTAAATTTTAATCTGCCGAAGGAATTGGTTCACTTGGCGCTTATTGACAATCGGATCCATAGACATCGCGTGATGTTTATAAGTCGAATCACATGCGTTCAGTTACTGCTACAAGGGAAAAAGCAAAAATTACTAAATGTGCCAGTAAAGATTTGGCCACTGTAAAAAGAAATCACAAAAGAGATGAAACAAAATAAAAAACAAACAAAGACAATCATCTTTTTTTGGTTCGAAAACTCTCCCAAGTAACAAATACACAACATCTGACAGAAAGTCTTTTTTCCACAACACGACCTTTAAAGACAAGAGGATTATAAAATCACGGTTAAAAAGTATTTGCTGTTCTTTCAAGCTAAAACAGTTTACATTTTGTGGCTTCTGACACACGAGTACCTTATAAACCGCCATTGGAAGTGCTTCAGAGAAATGTGTTTGTAAGTGTTATTTTCAAACCCTGGCTATTCCACACGAAGCAAAAATTACAGGGTTATAAGCTATTTACCACTGCCGCATATTTCATGAAGTGTATTTCATAGCCAAAAAATTATCCTCGTATTTTTCATATTTTGGAAACTTTTTCCTCTTTCACCAAGCTGGGGGCCAACTCAAACACTTTAATCTGCATCTTGAGAGAAGGAAAAACTGAAATGTTTATTTTGACTTCCTCTGTAATGCAAAGCAATAAAAGTGCGACTCTTTGTTACAAGAAGGATCACGTACATTCCTTTTTAAAACGGGATTATACTATAGCCAAAAACAATCTTAAAATTCTAAAGATTAGCGTAACTGTAACTGTAACTTTTGTCTTTCCTTGAACATTTATCCATTATCCGCATTTTAACCTTTAGAGGGCTGACTTGGCTAGCACGCTAGTACGCTGAAATGCGTCATCGTTTTCTAAAGCCGGATTTACATCACAAAGATGTCTTATTAAAAACAATTTTAGCTCTTCCTCTCTCTCAATATTGAGGGTGGCAAGGTCATGGTTTACAGATGAGTATTGTTGACAGTTTCCTAAAGTTTAGATCACCTAAATATTTCATCTTTTCACAGAATATTCGAAAACTGAGTTTGATTCGGTTGCAAAAAAGAGATTGGATAACCAAGAAATTCAGTTGCAAGAGAAAATCGAATAACTATTACTAAGATGTCAGTTTCATGTAGTCTTGTACGATTTAAAATAGGCCGCCTCCTCGATACTCCGTAAGATTGAATCCCTCAAATCACTTCACTCTTTTACCTTAAATGAATGGTTTTTCTTGCCCCTGGATTTCTTTGTGAATGAAGATTTCTCTATTCAACGAACGTTAATTACGAATACCCCGTAAATAGCTGAACTAAATAACATTCTTAATAAATCTAGAACATGTATCTTTTGGGTTGGAGGTGTGCTCATTTTATTTATTTTCCGGTCGACTCCCGCGTGGCGTGAGTCAGAATTGGTAGTGGGCGGTAAAACACGCCACAACAGCACAATTTCTCAAAATAATGACTGGATGATAACTTAGAATATTTTGTGAGAGATTTTGGCTTTAGTGGGGGATTTTTTTGATGGCAGTACAGAAGACGGGGAAGGGCTTCATTT
This sequence comes from Pocillopora damicornis, assembly GCF_964200805.1. NCBI lineage: Eukaryota > Metazoa > Cnidaria > Anthozoa > Scleractinia > Pocilloporidae > Pocillopora > Pocillopora damicornis. Next base: position 1,869,627 of record NC_142673.1, on the reverse strand, counting down.
ACCCCGGAACCCTACGGTGATTTGAACTTCGAGCTACTACGCGCGAAAACAAACTCGTTGGTGACAGTTCAAGCAATCGGTAATCACTTAAGTCTCTCATTAAAGCCAGTTAGCCAAAGAAACGAAAACAAGCTGACAAAACGACGACAAAAATCGGCAGTAACAACGACAACAACAACGAAAAAAAACAGGGAAATCTCTCGTCATGAACTAAGTTACACAATAGCGTTCAGCTAGTCTTTGAGAGGCAAGGGCTGCAATCCCGTCGAACATTGAATTTTTCAGGTCTATTTTCTGTAATTACCACAACTGCAGCACATAAGCAAGATGATATCCTCATGTGTTGTTAGGTGAGACTGAATAGTGGTGGAAGAGTTATTTTCCCTGGGGGAAAGCTTGCTCAGAGGCTGCCCAATGCTTGTTGAACAAGACGCCTAATGGTGTTACCGTGGGATACGTTAACTACTGAGCAGTTACAGAAACCTACCATGATCAGTCAAATAGATCAGCCGAAGAAATCACTGTAGAAAATATTAGTGTTAAAGAAACTGTGACTGTTTTTGAAGCTGAAGCGAAGAGTGGCAGCTAAAAAAACCTTTGAATTTTTCTGAAAAAAAAAAAAAACTGTAACACCACCTACTTATCTCCACGTCTCGTCGCCTGTTTCATCCCCCCTAGGAGCAACAGCTCGGTAAAAACAATTTCCATCTCCGCTGTTGTTTATCAAAAACGTAAGTAAGTACGAAAACAGGCTGTATACACTTTAATACAAGTAAAAGACTTTACTGAGTTATTTCCTTGTGATTTGTGGTTAATTTTGTGATTTTTCTTACGTGAGAAGTTAATCGGTAGATTTTATTACATATTTCATAGTTGATCATACAAAAACGTACGCTTCCCTCGAAAAAACAAACCTCAATTAATGAATATGGAATAAGGCATAACAACACACACAAAAAGAAATCGATTAAAGCACCACAACATGTCAAATAAATTCAGCTATCTCCTTTATCTAATAAAAGAATACCTATGGCCAACTCGAGCATAAAGTACAAATTCTGCAGGTGAAACATGGTTATGAACTTGTAATTGTTGGTCTTGCCGCAATGCAACGTTGCTCTTATTTCAAAAGCCAAGGTTCCGGAAAATCACGGAGAGATCCACAATTAAGGTGAACATCCAACTCCGCAGAATAATTTACGTATAAATAGAATACAAAAACCGCACAAAATAGTATCCCGCGTTTATCGAATTTCCGTTTGCAAAATTCGTCAAATTTGGCCGCTGGAATTCAAATCTTACTTCGCCTGCACAAGCCAAATTTTCTCTTTTCGCCTCACAGTGGCTCAATATATATTTGCATTGTGACGCAATGATCTTTGTTTACACGGTTTTCTCCAGCTATTAACTGATAAGTTTTCTGCCTCGGAACGAAATACCTCACAACGCACTTAATGTGACCGCTGTTATTTCCATAGGGAAGAGGGACTGGCTTACACGTGTAAATTTACACACTCGCTATTGTGCGATGGTGGCACGAGTCCCGACTGCTTCTCGGGCCTCTCAGGCTCAGTCGTTGTACAGTACTTGGTCTGTTGGCTTCTTAGACAGTTCGAGCACGCCATTAATACAGTGGTAATACAGTGCGACCGCAGTTTCTCCGGTACGAATGATGCAATGACAAAGGGAACTACATGAACGCGGTCAAACTGCGTTCTTTTGTAGTTCCATTTTTTAGTCACATAGAACGCGGCTTTGAAACGCAAAAGTCACTGGTACTTTTCTCTTAGGTGTACTTCGACTGACGACGAGGATAGGGCTGAATTGAACGTGTGAGAACATTTGTAACTGTTTTTCGGGTTGGGAAGTAATTCAAAGAAGTGAGTAAGCAGTTTTTGATATACAATAGCCCCATGGAAACTTTTCGTAACTGTTTCAAATTGACATTCCCTGTCTTAACCAAGTTAAAGCAACAGCTCTTCTCAGACTTCTGAAGAAAATCGTCGCTTACAGAGAGTTTTCATTTAACGTAAGCCTTGACACAACTTCCTTGAAGAATCGTTTTGAAGGAGCACTCAGATTTACGAGGGACATTTCTTCGCTACCGAAACCTGGTTTTAATTCAGGAAAACCGCAGACCTTATAAAGTTGCAGTTTCGCGACCATCGCGAGCTTTTCCAACGAACCTCAAGAATCATGAAATCGTAAACGTACCTGAGAGTCCAATTGTTAAAGAAAGATTCACCGAAAAAGGCACATCTCCAAAACAAACCATTTAATGTCACAGCCAAAATATACCCTCAATCCACATAAATCTTTTACAGAAGCAGGACATTTCAATAGTTCACGCATCAGCAATATTAATAAATGAGATTTAAACGTTCAAACACTTTACCCCACACGACATTGTTACAGAGACGTAGAAGAAGGAGTAGGACTGGGGGAGTCAGGTACCAGGCCCCACGCCTTCGATTAAAAAAAGGGTTCCAAAGTTAGTTTAGGCCTAAATTTGTTAAATCTAGTTTTACAAAATGTTCGAAGGAACCACAGTTCAAAGTTCATCTTTCTGTTTCTTGTCCTTCTTCTTCTTCTTTTTCTTCTCGGGAACTTTAAATGGTTTCGTGGCTTCTCGTTTTAAATAATCAATGAAAGAATCAACATCTCGGCCACCGTTGTATTTTTTGGGCGTTTTCTTACCGTACATTGGTGAAAAATAGATTGTTGGAAAACTGCAAAGAAAAGGCGAAAGGAAACATTTAACTTGTGCAAAGTGAGGCAAGTCTATTACGTTATACCAACTTTGATGATACATTTTGGCATAAAGTAGCTCTCCACCATAACAACAGCCTTTATAACAGAAATTACGATGGACTGCTAAGGGCTTCGGGAGGGGGAGGGCACACTTGTCCAAAACTTGCTAAGAAATACCCCCCCCCCCTCCTCATTTCTTCTATGGACCTATGGTTTAGTGGCTTCTCGTTTTAGTTGATCAATGAAAGAATCAACATCTCTCCTATGGACCAAAACGTGTGTGCACTGTGCCGGGGACACTAAATCCAACAAGCGTTGCAACGTGTAACACGGTCAATTTAGCTAAACTATTTCAATTTTCCCCTTTTTTTCCGTTTATGTAACGCGGTGTCATGTTTGATGAAAGCCAATGTAATAGATCGGAATTTACCGACAGAGGCAACATCATACCGAGAAAACCCTCATACCGAGAAAACCCTCATACCGAGAAAACCCTCATACCGAGAAAACGAACGAGCGAACGAACGAAAGAACGAACAAAATGCGAGCCACCGAATGAGCAAACGAGAAGCGTGCGAGTCACCGAGTGAGCAAACGAGAGGTAAGCGAACAAGCGAATGAGCTAACAAGCAAACAGGCATACGAACGAACGAGTCACTTCCGTAACGAAGGAACGAACTACCGAACGAGCGACTGACAAAAGAAACGTAAAGACAAACCAACGGATCAAAAAGGATGCAAGAGACCAAAGCAAAAGAGACAAGAACGTAGACACTATTAAGTGTCAAATCGGTAAAATGGCATGTTGTCCCCGCGTTCGACTTACCCGCTAACTTCGTACGGTGAAGGAGCATCATTTGCCGTGGCATCCATCTTGGCTATAACTATGTCTTTCACGTCAGCCAGCTACAAAAGAAATTTAACGTCTTATTTTTAACATTTTACTTTCCTAACAAAAAGAAAAATTGAAATTGAAAATTCCATGCCATGTAGCCGACCTTCTCTCCCAGTTCTTTGTAGACTGGTTCCAAACTCTTGCAATGGCCACACCATGGAGCATAGAACTCGATCAACACATCTTTTGTTTCATCGTTCACAATCTCATTGAAAGTCTTGCCAACAACAACCTGCAGGAAAAATCAATTAACTAATAAGTATACAAAATAAATAACAACATAAACAAACATATATGCTTTATTACATGAAGGTTTGACGACGAATCAAAAGACATAATTTAACAATTTTGCAGGCATTTCAGTAACCCTTTCTTTCTCCTTACTGTCTGCCATACAATTCTTGTGATTTTAGTTTGGAGAATTTGGTATTGGATCAACTAATAATCACACCTAACTGATATTTATCTAACCGCTAGTCTGCTGTGTTGTTAGGAGAGATTCTGTATTGGTCAATTGTAGTGTATTGCGTTACCTAAGCGTTACTATAGTCACGCTATATCCTGTAAGACACGATCGGTACATGATTGTAAAAGTACATTCCTATGTAAAAGTAGTATTACTGATTCCTAGTATTGTATTGTGAATATAGCTTGTTGATTCTTTAATAAAATTCAGTTGAGCAATAGCAATGAAAGGAGTAACTTGACTGAGTCTAGACGACACAACATCAATCATGGGACGATAAATTTAGCGACTGTCGACTTTGGTGCATTTTAATGAACTATGAATGGGGTCATTACTTTTAATAACTTTGATAAAGAGAGACCCTATGTTTTTGAAGTTAGAGAAATATAAGGAACATTTCTAGCAGTGGTAATTAGCGCATCAGTAAAAAAAACGCATAGCGGTGAAAGCAAGCTCTGATTGGCTACTCAAACTCGCACGGTTTGCGCCCGAAAATATTGTAATCGTAGCAGGAATAAATGAGTTAAAATCCTCTTTTTATGCTATATTATCTCACTGTTTTGGTGTTATCTAATACAAATATACACCTCGGTGTCGAGGACAAGCAGTGGATATCTACCAACACTAGTCATTTCCGCTTCGTTGAATGGTTGTTAATTATCTGACAAGGGAATTGATATCAACAGAAACCACACCCTACCGTCACAGGGCCATCATTAGTCTCTGGTACTTCTTCAGATTTGATAAAAGGCTCAACGTTTCCCTCGAAGTAGTTTTTGAGGTAATCTCTGAAGGTGTCCACACTAAAAAGTAAACAGCAATGCATTATGTCAGGCCAAAGAGAAATGGCGGTGAAGTGAAACTTGATCATTCACCCTTAACACCCAAACATCAGTGTTCATATTCTCCATACTCTTTGCTATAAATTTCCCTTGGTACTGACAAGGAGAAATCGTTGAACGATCAGAGCTTCTTGCGTTAGCGATCATTTCTGTTATTCTCATGATCTTAACGAATGGTTCAGTAGTATCACTGTCAGGAGAAGTTACATGCTGGTCTGGAAATTTGTGCATGTCGCTAAAAATATCACGACATAATCTACCCTCTTCTTTCCTCTCTCTTCCCACCGTCCGAGAAAAAAAATAACAGAATAGAACAGAATAGAACAGTGGATCAAGGAAGATGGCCAATGTGAAAAAATTCAGGATAACTTTTTAAAGATGCGATGCCCAAAGTGGTGACCTTGTCCCTTTGACCTGTTTCCTGGGTGGGTGAGTGGGTGGGGGGGGGAGGGGAAAGAAGAGGAGGTGCCATAGCTATGATTTGCACGTGGCATGCAGAGGATGAGGAGGAGGGAAGGCAAGGTTATGAAAATCATTTGAAAGAATTAAAAGCATGTGTTCATCAACAAATTTTCAGGATCTTAATATTATATCCATTTCAACCATTGTGAGAAGCTATGGTTTGTACATTGCCGTTTCAAATAATGGTCAAGGACAAAGCTAATAAGGGAGCCCTGGGACTAATGTTACTCGTTATTGACTGATGTCTCTTTAGAGAATGAAGTCACAGCAGGGCACAGCACAGCACAGCACAAAACAAGCACAGCTAACAGCACTACATAGTATATAGCACATAGCACAGAAGTGTGGAGTGGAGTGTAGAGCAGGATAGCAAGGTACTTTATTGAGGAACATAGCAGAGGACAACACAGCATAAAAATACACCTACCTGAATTTTTCTTTCATGGGATATTTCATTCCATCATCACTTACTATAGCTACTACAACCTCATCATTATCAGAGGATAGACCAAATGTATCAAGTTTTCTGGAGAAGTCTTTCTTGGATGCAAAAGCAAAGGTCATCACTTTGTTTTTGAACTCAGTAGCAACTTTCAGAATTCGATTACGCCAATATCGCGTACCTAGTGATGGCAAGATTGCAAGTTGAATGTAAATATGTATGTAGCAAATCTAATGCATCATGGATACCCTCAAGCATCAATTTTACCTTAAAAGTCAATCTGATGTTATTATTTACTGGTAAATCTCAACCACTTGTTTACATTCATCACACATTGGCAAATAACAACTGGTTTCTCCAATACAAAACAAAGTGGGTAGAAGAACTGAGATAGGAGACAGACACATGTTCCCACAAGAAAATTAAAAATTTGTGTCTGCATTTTCTGCATTCTGGAGCAAGAAATTGGTTATTCTAATAGAATATAAAATTGTACAACTTTTGCACCACCACTTTTTTTGCCTAGCTTCTCTAACTGAGAGCCTATATCAGGCCATCGAAAGCCACTTCAATATCTGCATTGTTGGAAAGATGTTGGGACATCTTATGCCAGGTCTTGGAAACCATTGTGATCAAGAGGGGGAACTTAAGGGTATCTGCCGCTTTCGCTCCCTATAGAGTTCGCCCCTTCGAGTTCACCCCTACTGTATACCGTGTTCGCCCCCACACTTTTCAAGTTTGATCCCATCAAGTTGAGTTTGCCCCTTGATTGAGTGATATCCAGATGAGTTGATTTGTAAGTTGATGAGTAAATTCTTCAGTAAATAAAGCTAAACGGGTACAAGTCTAACAACTTAAGCAATGCTGTCACGATGAAAGCGTGGTTTGCATCTTCTCAAGTCTGGTTGTTACAATCAACACATTTTGTGTTCGTTAGATAAACTGTGTGGTTCTCTTTATCACAAGTTCAGTGTATACAGTTATTTCTGGTAACCCCAGATCCCACGCAGAGTATTTAGTTGATTCCATCAACCCACTTCCCAAGCAGGTTCCACACAATTGCCGAAATTCAAAATGGTCGTCGCTGACGTGACATTTGGCACATTCTGCTAGTGCCTTCGTCATAAATCAACTCATCTGGATATCACTCAATCAAGGGGCAAACTCGACTTGATGGGGTCGAACTAAAAAAGTGTGGGGGCGAACATGGCATAAGGTAGGGGTGAACTCGAAGGGGCGAACTTGATAGGGGGTGAATGTGGTGCAATTCAACTTAAGAATTAAGACTAAAAAACACTAGCAGCTCCCAAACTTTGGTGCAAGGTTTAAGGAGGGTACTAAAGGGTTTATACGTGATGCATTAATAAGCACAAAATTATTGCATTAGGCATTAATTTTACAGAAAGGCAAGGTAAGATGAGAGTTGTAGATCTCCCTTTTAAATTGGTAACAGGTGAAATATGGTCTCTTTTGCAGCCATTGTTTGGGATGTCATGCAATGCTCCCCCAAAGAGAAACTTAAGGGGAGAGTGTTGCATGAAATTCCACAGAATGACTGCAAAGGAGACCATGTGAAATACATATTAAAGTAAATGTGCTGCTTGAACATTTCTAAAGTTTGTGCATGAAACAGGATCAGGATCCCCCTTTCCTACCCTCTTTTAAAAAAACTCATTAGAGAGATGTTTGCTCAGTAAAAATCTTATCTACTCATCCTTCAACTATCTAACTTTTCCCAATTGACTCAGCGCAGATGGTTGCATTTTAGACAAGTTAAAGTGAACTGTACCTTTTGCATTACGTTCAAAATCAACATTGAAATAAACGGTACAAAGAGGTTTCTTAAATTGATCTTCATTATCCTGAGTCAAGTGGCCAACAAGTCCATGAACTGAAGCTTTGAGAAACTTCTTGATATAAAAAGGGTCTGCCATTCCAGTAAAGACTTCTTTGTTTGGTTCAAGCTTTGAATGAAGATGGCTGGGACGGAAAATAACCACTTGACTGAAGGAAAAAAAAAAAGGCATGTATTCAGTAAAGAAAGAAATGTAATCCTAATAAAAGGTCCAATATTCCAGAATTAATGAGGTATTGCCAATGGCAATGTTAAGGGCCAATCAATTTGAAGATTCAACATACCCCTCCCCCTCCCATGAGCAACCCATGGGTGTTCGACTGTTGTCCCTGCCTATAGGTGGGGAATTTAAACCCTGCTTGGGTGAGGTGGGGATTTAGAACCAGAACTGTCAAGTCTTTCTGGTGGAATAAATGTCTTTCATCTTTTAATATGGAGGTGTTTAAAGGTAAAAAGTTCACTTTCACAAGCAGAAGAAAAGGCCAACAAGAAAGTCATGGTGGTTTAACTTCCCTTTTACAAAAAATGATGATCTCATGCTGCATTTGGGTGGGGCATTTGAACACAAGCTAGAATTTGAAAGAACTAATCTTCAAAAGTTCAAATTGATTGACAAATTAAGGAAAGTATTTTGATCAAAACTTCTCAATGTCTCTTGGTAAGCTTTGATGTGTTTCTTTCATGGATTTCTTTCTCTCTTTCTCTTTTGTTCTTTCTTTCTTTATCATTTTTCCCCAATTCTTTTATAAGGAAGGGGCCTTACACTTTACATCATATGCAATAACCCATGACATATTTTTGCTTGTGCATGATTGTTCTGTGGGTGTCACATGATCAAATACAACCCAGCTAAAACTGAGTAGTGTCCACTGATTTACCCCATGGAATATTCCCCAATTTTTCAAACCTTACTTTCAATTTAATGAAAGTCTTTATTTACATTGAATTCAAGATGAGAGAGCATTTTGATATATTTGGGGAAGAAGAAAAATATTTTTCTGTTTCATACATTCATACCAGAGAACGCGTAAAAGTGAACATCCCACACAGTAAACAGCAAAGCTGTTGGTAAACATTTTGTACCATGTGTTGCAGAAAACATTTGATGGAAGTAAACATAGTAACCTCCAACTGGGCAAAAATATACATAAAAATTTGTCAGGGGACATTACCTGTTTCAAGAAGCAACAGTTTTCCAAGAGCTAAGCTTGATGAAAACTGCGAGCTTTCTCTATATATCTTTCATAGGATTTCTTAACACTTCAGACCAGGGTTCTCCCAAACTACCCCCCTCTTCCAACAGTCCATGATTCAAGAACAGTCCTTCTACAGTTATAGATAATTGCAGACAGAGAAATAACTGCCCCAGGCTTCAGTGATCTCATGACCAAGCAAGAGTTAATCAGAACTAAAATGCCAAACTTACTCTTTATGGCCCAAATCTGCCAAAATCTCTTCACTTGTTGTGTGTGCAAAATAGTAATCATCCCTCATTTCATTAGCTGTCTTCATGAATTCAGTTTTAAGTTCATCATCCTTCTCAAAGAAACCTACAAAATTGGATATAAAAGTGAGTTACATGACAACGTTTGGTGCTACCATTATTGATAAACATGTAAAGTAAACCCCTAATTTTTTTGGGTTATTTTACAAGTTAAAAAAATCAACTTCATCAGGACAAACCAATTAATGTTAATAGCATCAAGTTAAAATAGCCCAGCCTATGTGTTTCTACTGGCAAACAGAGGTTTTTAGAATGTTACACCATCTACTGAAAATTCCAAAGTGAATGTCAACAGCTAAAGATGGTACCACATTTCTGGAAAATCTCATGAATTAGCAAACTCTTTTTATCTTGAAGCTTTTAGAGATTATTTGAATAGCAAAATGCAGCAGTGCAGACAGGTTTACATGTTAAACAGAAGAAAGCACACTTCAAAGTTAGCCCTTAAGCACACTTAATTTTTGCTGGTAGTGTTTTAAATTAGATACCTGTAAAACATCAAATGTGACAGTTTGGGCAAACTTTCATTTTTAGCAAATCATAAAATGCAAAAATTGGCCAGTTTTGGGAGCTTGACAATAGTGGATAGTTTAACTATAAGCAAGCTATCATTTAGCACTTACCAACAACAAGAGCAGATTCCATTGTATCAAGTTTCTTCTTCATCTTTTCCAGATCATTGATTTCTGCAAAAAGCATAAGCTAATAGTATCCACATTTCAAGGAAAAAGAAAAAAAAATCCCAAAAAACATTTTGCGAGAAAATCAAAGAATGGCATCTAGCACCTTAACCTTTTCACTTCCAATATCTCATCAATTGAAAGGCTCAGAGCAAGAACGACCCCTTGATTTTTCGGCCATTTTTGAAAGTGTTCAGAAGTAGTTGAATTTTGGCATGTGGACTTAGTTTTACTCGATATACACTGTTTTGGTTTTTTTTCTGCTGGTTTGCGCTTCGTTTTCGAGAAATAACGTATGCAAAAAACCTTGAATTTCGTAGCGGCTTTCATTGAATGAAGCCGAAACAAAAGAAGCCTTTTGTTTCATCAAAACAATACAGCCCCCCGAGAACTTGCATATTCATAACCAGCTTAAAGAAAGAGCATGTTTTTTGTTTTGAGTTTAAAACACCGTTTAGCAAACGTAAAATATCCTTGAACAAACTTGCGCTACGGCAGAATTGAAGACAAAACCAAAGATACGTTGACATAGCCAAAAGTTTATACGATAATTGTATGTCAGATCGTAAAGAGAATTATTCTCTTTACAATCTGACATACAATTCTTATGATGTTAGTTTGAAGAATTTGTTATTGGATCAACAAAAAAAAATCCCCTAATTAATATTTTTCTATATTCTCGTTACTTAAGGCTAATATACTGATATTGTGAGGAGAGGCAACATCCCTTTGCATTCTGTTTCAACCCTTACACCCTAACATCAGTATGTATATTCCCCATACTCTTCTCTATATACATTTCTTAAGATACTGGTGAGGAGAATTTGTTTAACAATCAAAAGCTTTTTTTAGTTGGTGATCACTTCCTTCCTTGTAGGGAGAAATTAGATGCTAGTCACTCTAGATGCTAGGGTTAAATACTAACCTTGGGAGGAGGGTGCAGACTGTTTCTTCATGTATTGAATGATACCCGCTGCAAAAAAGAAATTGAGCCTTTGTAAACATGACTGCAATTTGGGGTAATAACTTGACAAAAACAAATTGAGGAAATGACTCGCGTTCTTACAAAATTTTGATTGAGTTGCAATGTTGTGGAAAAAATTAGACATCTTCTTATAGCAAACAGGTGGTAGTCAGATTTTTAAGAAACAGGAATCCCTAATCTATAAATTCTAAATCATTTTAGTCCGGAAGGTGTCTTTTAACCAACACCATGTGCTCTTGGATAATAATTAATAACAATTCAATATAATTTTAAGATCAAGCACAATTTGCTATTTGTGATTTCTCAACTATTCAGCTAAAATTATTGATTAGGACTAAAAGCATTATCAGTTTTTAAGTGTTACTGACTTCACATGGGTTTACTTTTCATGAAGCAACCAATTTAAACAACTTTCTCAGGACTCCACTTGTGATTTCTTTTTATTCCTTTTCAAAAGCTTTTTTCCAAAATGTGAGTTGCCAAACTGGTGATGAAGCTTTTCTGCTGGTATTTCTAGTACTCTTTACTAAGGAGGGCCAAATATTTGCTTATAAATCACTCTTATTTAAAATATAATTGTTGAAAAATGATTACTACTTCCAAAGTCAAAAATAAATCATATCAATAATTCATTTTTATGGTCACCAAATCTCACCAGCATTACGAGGGCCATCATAATCCTTTGAAAATTCTCCATTGCGAAAAATCTTGAGTGTTGGATAACCACTAACACCATATTTACCACAAGACTCTTTCCCTGCCTCAGTGCAGTCAACCTAAAACAGGTGTAAATTAAAAAGAAAGTTGTAATAATATTCTGAGAAAAATTGCAGCATTTATCTGAAAAACACTGTCAAAAAATTTGAACTCTTGTTACGCAGACATTTTTTTTTTTTTTTTTGCTCCTTGACTACTTGACAAGAATAGTTACTGTTGAACATTGCCACAAGTGGCCTTTGGTAATTTATAGGTCACATGACACTAACATGCACTCTCCCACAACTAGAGGAGTGTGTTGCCAGACAATTCCAAGAATGACTGGGAGGGAAAGTAGTATCATGACAGTTGCTCTATGATTTTATTATCATGAATCTCTAGTCAACCATCATGATGCACTCTGGTTGGTCAATGCTGATGCAATTTGATTGGTTGATGATTGTCAAATATTTTCCTATCATCAACCTGCACAATTTAGTTATATTACCAAGCTTAAATTCTTAATAGAAAACGCAGCTCTTCTGACAATCGAATGAGAATTGCTTAAGAATCATGATATTCTAACTATTCTCAAAGAATTTGGATGAATAATCGATCCAGGTTCATCTTTATTGTCATGCGATTATATTTACTTAGCCGAATTTGCAATGCAATTACACTTTAGAATTTACAACTCCTGTTCTTTTTCTTTTCTTTTTTTTTTTTTTTGCGGGCGGAAAATGGTATTTCAAGGTTATAATTATATTTCCTGTCTTTCAACACTCAATGACATCAACAATTCTCAGCTGTTTTGGTCTTGATCTCTAGGTATTCTGGTGATTAAAACGATATTTACTAGCATGGATCAAACAAACCATGTACAAACAAAGCAAACAATAATTATATTACCCGCAAGTATAAAATTTATTCAATAAAATCAATGAGTAAGGTTGATTTGGATACAAAGAGAGAAGGACAGGAAGTAATGCATGGAAAGATGGAAGTTAAGTAACAATGAAGACGTACCTTAGCAAGTGGTATTGGTGGGTCTTCCTTAATAAGCTTTGAGGCCGCAGTCTCGTACTCGGGAGCAAGTTTTTTGCAGTGTCCACACCTATTTGTGGGAGGAAAATTGAAATGTTTACAAGCTGTGCGTATCAGCTGAATAATGATCAACAACTATACAAATTCTTACCACGGGGCGAAGAATTCTACAAGCATAATTTCCTTGTCTTTCACACCAGATGCAAAAGTGCTATCGGTGAGCTCAATGACATCTGAACAGACAGCCACCGATGCAAAGAGAGCAATCAAAATTGTGGAAATAATCATTGTGGCAAAGAATTACCAACGAGGTACACTCATAACATGGAAGAAATGTACAGTTGGTTCACGAGACACGTTGAATTTGACAACCCTCAATGGACCGCGTTGGCGGGCTATGATTGGTTTTCAGCGTGCACGTGTTTCATGGTTCCTCAAGTTTTGTCGAATTGTGATTGGTGCATGATTTCTCTTAGAAACGGGACAATCACGTTAAAGCATTTCTGCCCGCAAAATACGAAATAAATTCCCTACGCGAAGAAGAAAAATAGGGTGCCGAAGCCTGCTTAAGATCATGCAATAATCCTAGTTCTTCCGAGGCTAGATCTGCTAAAAAAACATCCGAAACAGGGTGTTGGCTGATGTGGCTTAGAATGGAAACAGTTTTGTTTTTCGTGTTTTCTAGCGTGAATTTTTCCCGGCTACCTCCTGCACCTCGTGAGTAGAGGAGAGGAGGGAGTATCGGGGTAGAGACGGATTACAAAAAGTTCTGTGAGTAAGGGACTGGTGAGAAGAGATCTCGTGAAGCGGCAAGGCTCAGGAGAAGGCTTAATTTAGCCAAGATACACTGGTACTGACATTAGTGATTTGAAGTTTTTCGGATCACGTACATTTTTAGACACATTTTGTTCTCAAACGAGTTACGTTAAGTGTAAAGGCTATCGACCTTTTCACTTGATCAATTTGACGATAAGATCAAACCCTTCCTTCTCCTTAAGCCAGCACGAGATTTTATAACCTGTGGTGATAAGAAAAAGAGAGGTGTTAAACAAGGTGATCTTTTATCCTCTGTATTGTGATCGTATTGTTGTAAATCAGCCACCGTAAGGAGTTTCCAAAGCTGATACGTGACGTTCCGAGCCCTTCCGCCGTCTACCATTCTGCTTTCTGAAGTCAAAGACTTAATATCAACTCGTTCCAAATCTAATGTGCCAATATTCAGAACACTGAGGGCATAACGTGTGAAATTTATTCGAGAAAATATGTTCCGCTAGCTCCTTCTGTTGGCTAGCTGTGACGCAGTTTCCCGCAATTACCGTGTTAGGAATCACGTCTTCTCAGAACCCAGTCTCCTACGTTACCCACGTAGGTGTGAACCTTGAACGGATAGTACTGTCACATTATAAATATATATATGTTATTTGCCGGCTGGGAGGTCCGTATGGTGAAAAACTGTGACCGAGGTCTTGAAAATACTGCCCGAGGCCGTAGGCCGAGGGCAGCATTTTCAAGACCGAGGTCACAGTTTTTCACCATACGGACCGACCCTTAGCCGGTAAATAACATATTTATTGTTTTTAAACTTGACGAAATTCTTTCCGAAAGAATCCGAATGATTTATGGCCGTAAATACGGCAAGATCTTCCATAAACTGAACAATTTTTGAGTGAGTAAATGGTAGTTAAAACAGAGGTGATGCAAATTTAAGAGAGATGCCTCAGCGAAACATTTTCATTTCCGCAACGATAAAGGTGATTTAAAAGGCTTCCAAACAAACTTTGAAACATTATTTTTAAAAGTATCTGTCACAATCTGACACCTGTCAATTAGAGAGCGCGCAAAAAAAAAAAAAAAAAAGCGTAGGAACATTTGAAAACCAACAGAACTTAGTTTGGCAAGGACTGTCACGACAATGATTTCTTCAAAATCAGTTAATGATCTAACGGAAAGTATTATTCACTCTCATCGACCATTCATTCATGTACGAAGATTTACCTCTGTTCATTAAGTAAACGGCGAGGAAAGTAATTGTGAGTAAATTCAATTTTTTTATTTTGAAGTTGTGAGAGTTTGCTCGTTTGTTTGCTGTAATGGCGTGTTTAACTCTGATCTTTCCTTCACAAAAACTAAATTCGAACGGCACACTCCAACGAGACACAAGGGAATGTAATGCGACCTCTTCTCAAAAAATTCCTTCAATTTCTGTTGTGCAATTTAAGGTACAAATGTCCAAATTGAACGGAATTGGAAAGACCCACCAGGAGCGTATATTTGTTGTAGAACTTAAATTAAAACTTCGCTCGCTCTTTCACTATGAACAAATTGCTCGAGAAAATTCAGATATTAAATGAATGAAAGTTCCATCGTTCAGTTTAACTGTGACCAAATACCTCACGTTTCAACTTTCTGGGTACTTTTTGTAAACGATTAAAATTAATTTGCAGACGGTTTTTAGGCCGCTTGTCAACCAACGTAATGACACTATTGTTTATACAAATTCATTCTGAAACCAATATTTTTCTGTCAACCAAAGTGATTTGATGGGAGAAAAGAGAGGATTCATAAGTTATTTATCGGCTTGAGGTAGTGACCGAAGTGTTTGCTTAAAAATACTGCCCAGCCGGAAAACGAGGTATATTTATGAAAAATGACAACGAAAGTTGGGATGTACTCGGCGACTCACGAAAGCGTTACCGTGGCCCGTGGGCAAAGATAGGAAAATACTGACCGGGTAAAGAACCAATCAGATTGCAAGATTCGTTACCGTGCCCTCTAAAAAAACAGTAAAGATCTTTACTGAGCCGTTCTTGCAGCATATTAAGCTATTTTTTAATCATTATCAATATGCAAACTACTCTTTTTTTTTCAACTATCTCGCTTGACTCTTCTTTTCCGCTCCAAACACGGGAAGTCGAATCTGTGTTGTTTACGCTTGATCGAGCAAACAAAATAACCGTTGAAAAACTACAGTGTCTATAATTTTTTTTTAAAAAAAAGAGCTGCTGATGTTAGCTAGTTGACGAAATAATCATCAAGGTCTTGTTATTATCATTTTTCCAACGGCTTTGTGTTGTTGTGTTCTTATCTCACCGGTGTGTAAATTCTAACACGTCTTGCCATTGGTTATTTAAGGTAAGTAGGTGTCAGAGCGAACAAAACACATTTAAAATATTTTGTGATTGGCTATCGAGAGAGCCGCGCTGGAGTCTGGCTTAGTACCGAATCGATTGTCTGGTCGTTGCTGCGTTGCATAGAGAATTTTCAACCTGGAATTGTGTTCTTTTACCGACAGACTTCTCTCACAGGGTATCATTTCGCTCCAGCTGTTACTTTAGTGGAATTTTTACAGGTTTGTGTCGCATCTGGAGGTAATTTGGTCAGGCTGTTATCCAAAGGAGGCTTGCAGGAACTATTTGCTGGGATGCCGCCATGATACTAAGCTAGACTCTTTTCATGGTTCTCTGCCGATTCACTTGCTTGGAACACCAACTTATTGCTAATGTGTAAGTGCGACTAACAGCATCCAAACTGGATCCACTTGACGATTTCGACCCGTCCAAAATGGACGATTATAACGACGATGGTGAGTAAATCTGATAGCGATTATTCTGCAAATGTAAACTGGGCTAACAAACTTGTTGTGAAACCTGCACACACAAGCAGGCGTATGGCGTTGATTCTTATGCAGAATGCAATCAATATGTGTGTTTGTTGCTTAGATGACGGCATACAGGACAAGTCTTCCCATGGTAGACTTCGAAAAAGAAAGGCAAACCAGACCTTCATGATCAAAGAGTGAGTTTTTCTTGAAGGCTTTTACCGAAACGTGTTTTGAGTTGCGAGGTATTTTATGTCTGGCCAGCGTTGGTTATGATGTGGTGTGCGTTATTTCAATGCCTTCTCAAACTTTCCTACTTTTTCTGCTGTACAGGGAAGACTCGGATGATGATGATATCGAAAAGGGTGACCAAAAAATGCCCAGGTAAAGGAAAACTGACCATTTTCTCCGCAGGACGTGTCTGAACTTTGTTGTGTAGTGAAATAGTTATAATAATTAGATTGTAAGTTCGGTAGGAGGGACATTGAAAACAAAGGACCCAACTACCGAATTCTTGTTTTGACATTGAATTATCCAAGCTTATTTATTTCCTGTAGTTGTTTGCTTTTCGATCGAGAATTGCACTTTCGGTTATTTAAGTTTGTGATATTCTGACCAAAGTCGGGCAGGGGTCGTGATTTCAACGTTACAGAACATGTCGTTTGTTTGATAGCAAATGTCTTGTTTGTAGCGAAAGTTATGCCCGATCCGTGGGCAAAGATATTTTTCAAGCTTCAAGTGCAAAATGCTTAATAGTATTTTACTTTAACAAGCTCTCTTTTAATGTTTACAGAACGTCGGACGAGTCTAACAAGGAGAAGTTTGCAAGGTATTCTGTGTCTGTTTTCAGTCACGTACATGGTTTTGCTAGCTACTATCTACATGGTTTTTTTATTTCAGCAAACATTTTCGAAGCTATCAAAACCATTTTTATTGTAAACGACTCGTAACTCTCTCTATTTACATCATTTATGTTATGGCAATCGAACACACGTTCACCATTAACGTTTGCATTGTCAGCTGTAATTTTAAAAGCCGGTAGTAAGATTTTCTTTTTTTCCGTTTACCCTTGCAGATGTTTTTTTGCTTTTTCGTTCAAAAATTTGCAATGCCATTTTCCGTTATTGTTAAACAGTCTCTGCGAAGAGTTAGAAAGTTGACGAAAGAACTATTAAATTATTTTTGAAAACGTATCGGTATATGATCGAGAGCCCTTTAAACTTTTGTTGAGAATGTGCTCGTGAAACAATCCGGTGGGAATTTAGTTTGCTTGTTAAGTAGGTAAGGGTATACGTAACATAAAATTATTTACCAATATTCTTTAAAATCTGCCATGTTAACTAAACATGCTGTTTGGTCTAAAGATTTTTTTAATGAATAATTGTAGTTGGCTTTGTGAAAGGAATACAGGGTACAGAATCACTCTCATTTGATTGCAAATAATTCTAAAACAGACAAACCTACAAATTCCTTTCCTCTTAAAAAAAAATTAGCCAGATTAGTGAGGCATGACTTGTATTATATTTTGGGAATAAACTTAAATATATGCTCAACTTATCAATGTAACTAGGAGTAAGATTGTTCTAATGAAAATTATTGGTCTTTTGAGCCTCAGACATGGTCTGACAATGAGCAGGGTAAATTTCAAATGGAAACTGTTGGTCAAAGGGGAGGAGGAAGGGAGTTAGGATACAGGTAGTGCTAGCGCTCTCTGTCTGCCTCTCACCACCCCCCTTCAGTTTATGAAATTTACCACTCCCCCTCCTTTTATTTCCATCCATACTTTGGCTTGTGTGTGTGTGGTGAGAGCTGTACATTGTATCATGTGGTAGCTTTTGTTTTTGTTACCTGACCATTAACCTCCCTATAACTTTTCTTTATACAGGGAGAACCATAGTGAGATTGAGAGGCGAAGAAGAAATAAAATGAATGCTTATATAAACGAGTTATCTGATATGGTACCATCCTGTAATGGATTGGCTCGGAAACCAGATAAACTCACTGTGCTTCGAATGGCTGTGAACTACATGAAATCTCTCAGAGGACCAGGTATGTCAACAACAAAGTCACTTTTCAAGTCTAGTTTGTGGTTTTTCAGTGTATGGGTGGTTTAGGAAGATAAGAGTGTCCCTTGATTGGCTTCTCTTTAACAGAGGAGGAATAATCCTGAGCCTAGCAATTAATTGGTTTCCAGAACAAGACACAAAAAGCTACCCCTTCCAGTGTGTTGAGATAGACTGGACGTTAAAGAAGCAATGACATTTAGATCATAACAACTTTGAATCCTGGTCTCTACCTTCAATCTTGCAGCTAGTTTCTGCAAGTTTTTTTTTTTTTTAATTAGACTGGTTAATGTTTTGGTTGTCTTCTGATCATATTTAATTTTTTTTTCTTTGTTCCTTGTCTAAAGGCCAGGGTCCTAGTGATGTATCATACAAGCCTTCATTTCTCTCTGATCAAGAACTTAAGCACCTTATATTGGAGGTAGGCCTGATATTTTATTCTTAGGGCAAATTTTTTTCAATATTAAATTTAATGTTACTTAAGAGAAGGAAGTATAATCTCTTGCATCTTCTGAAGATGGAATTACCTTTTGGGCTAAATTATAGATAAACAAAGTTGTTAATGTTCACAGGCAGCAGATGGTTTCTTGTTTGTTGTGAATTGCCGCACTGGAACTGTGGTGTATGTTTCAGACTCTATAACTCCAGTCCTCAACCAACCTCAGGTAACCTTCAGATTCTGTTCTCAGCTTTGTAAATAGATAAAAACTCATGAGGTAAACAGTGTAAACAGTAATAGAGTAGACAACAAAAACTCAATTGAATGTAATACCATTTATTAGGGGAATGAAACCATGTTTTTCACTTTCTTGCACTCTCTGTGACCTAAATGTTAGCACAACAGACTCTTGATCAACTGGTCAGAGTTTAAAGCCTTGTTGGGTCATTAGGTTGTGTTCTTTGGCAAAGACACATTACTTTCACACTGCTCCTTGTCAAGCAGGGGTTATGAATAAATAACCTGACAAACTGTGGAGATTCACCCGCACTTTTTCCAAAATCTCCTAGTAGTTAAGTGCTACAGTGGCTGGGAAAAATGGTAAGGATGGACAGTTATGGTCCCCAAAGTATCCAAAAATATTTTCTTTCTTCCTTTGTTTTTCTGAGATAAACTCTCAATTTTTTGTTTGTTTGTTCTGTTTTGCAGAGTGCTTGGATGAATCAGGAAATTTTTGACTTAGTTCATCCTGATGATGCAGAGAAAATTAGAGACCAGTTATCTGCTACTGAGTCCCCAGATGCAGGAAGGGTCCTTGACTTAAAGAGTAAGTGATGTACAGCAGATTAGTTACTAAGTTAACCTTGCACACCTTGACATCAGATTGTATATTCTTGATACTGTTCTCTATACATTCCTCAAGGTGCTGACAAGGAGAATTTGTGTAATGACTATGAGCTTCTGCAGTTGGTGTTCATCTCCTTTATTCTCCTAACCCTAATGTTTGATTTACAGTGTGATTTTGTAAGGAGGAACTACCGTAATTTTTGGCCAATAACCTGTGGGTAATCTGTTAAATTTTTTCACAAACAGTTGTTGGTGCAGGTTATAGGAAGGGGCGGGTAATACTATAACTTTTAAAGCTTCCAGTGTAGTTAAAAACGATAAACAGGAAAAAAACAGGTGATAAGATCCACTACAGATACTCTTCAAAAAAATTGTGCAATAACTAATTTATTTCATGCAGACTGCTTCTTATAATAAGAGAATTTATTGCTCTTGATGAAAGCTGATGCAAATCGAAAACATACAAAACGTGATAACATAGCTTTTATCTTGTTCATACTCGTACTTTCTTACCTTGTCAATGTCACAGCTCAAAAACAATGAAGGAACTTTGTGTGAGTTGACAATTTTATTTTGTTTTTGGGTGCTGGTTATCTACCAGTGCGGGTAATCTGTTGAAATTTTTTTCTCGTTATTGCAAAAATTGACCGATGCGGGTGATCTGCCATGTGGGTAAATGGACGGAAATTACGGTAATGTTAATCACTCTTAAGGGTCAAGGGGTTACTGCAATGGTATTACTAAAGTTGTTTATTGAGTAACAGTGAAATAAATTTGGTGAAATCTTTGCTAGTTGAATTTTCAAACATTCTCTGTCGTGATTTATTTTCTCATTAACAACCTTAAGCCTTCATTCTTTTTTTCTTCCTCTGTATAGCTGGAAGTGTGAAAAAAGACAGCCATGGAGGTAGGGGGACTGTTTTTTTTTTTTTATAGAAATGTTGACAGGAGATATTAATTAATTATTTTTCTTTTTAAGTGTTTTGACCAAATACTAATTTCCATTTCCCTTTCCTTTATTCAGCTCTGTCAAGAATGTATTCCAACTCAAGGAGAAATTTCATTTGCCGCATGAGATGTGGAAAGGAAGAGAGTGATAATGCTGCAAGGGGAAAAGATAATCGTTTAAAACTTCTTGATGATGAATATGCCATTGTGCACTGTACTGGCTATATTAAGGTATAGGGGTATGAATTAAAATTGGATTTAAATAACTTCACATCTTCAAGTGATCTCTTATATCCTCCTAATTTCATAAACCTCCTGCCTGACATTTCTTAAGGTGCTCATAAGGATAATTTTTTTAACAATCGAGAGGTTCTCTAGGTGATGATCAGGTTCTATTGTCTCATGACCTTATTGTGTGATTTGGAGTTGATATTGTAAGGAGAATTTAGATACCAGTCACTCAAAGGAGTGTGAGGATTACTAAATCCTTGAGGGTGGATGACAGGACAAAGTGTGGGCTCCCAACTTGCATTTGGACATTGTACTTTCTCTTGTCACTCATGTAAAAGCTAAGTGCCGGATAGTTCTAATGCCACCTAAAATTAAAGGACAAAGCCTCAGATATCATATAGGAAAGTTAACCATATGAGCTCTTTGTTTGGTGGAATTGTTTTTTCCCGGTGCTGGAATGGTTGCTAGAAGTCTTTTGGTAGACTTATTATTTTCTTTTTTTTAATTATAACACATGTGACATTTGAGACAAAAATAGAAAGCTCCACTCATAGAAACATAAATTTTTATGCTTTCACACCAAACTAACCCCCCCCCCTCCCACTGCTCCCCCCTTCCCATTTACTCAAGGGATACATGTCAAACAGGAAAATGTTTTATGTTCCATTACCAACAGTCCTTTGGAGGCAGCACAGCTGTATGTGCATCAGGAGATGCAGATACCTCAGAGAACAGCTGTTTGGTGACTATTGGAAAACTTCAGCCAACAAGTATACCCCAGAGCTCTGACTTGTTGGATTCTCCTCCTGTGACAGAGTTTATCTCTAGGCACAGCTTGGATGGTAAATTTACATTTGTTGACCAGAGGTAGGCGTACATCAAGTACATATCCCTAATATGTCTTTGCTGAAATATGCAAAATATTGACAGTGGAAGAATAAATGAATCTCACATTGATTAAATCATTGCTCAAGGTACACTTGACCTGCAATAACTCAAACATTTAAGCTATCAGGAGTTTGATCAGTTATGAATGCTTGCGAGTCAATTGTAAATTGAAGTGCAGCACCTGTCTTAGCTTCGTAAACTCATCTTTAAGTTATGACATATTTTATCACAGCAAAAAATTGTTTCTTGTTATTGTGTCTTTTAGAGTGTCAGATGTTCTAGGATACAAACCCCAAGAACTTCTTAATGAAGTGTGTTATGACTTTTTCCATCCTGATGACTTGGAACATATGATGGAAAGTTATCAACAAGGTACTTCTTCCTTGACTCCAAGGTCATAATTTAACAAGAAGTCACTCATTGGTTTCATACAACTTGTGCCAAGTGTAGTCCTTTTTTTTAACTAGCATTATTTCATGTTTGCAGTAATGAAACTGAAGGGCCAAACACTTTCCGTGAGATATAGATTCCGTGCTAAGGAGGGCAGCTGGGTGTGGCTTCGAACAAGCTGTCACAGTTTTCAAAATCCTTACACTGATGAAGCAGAATACATTGTTTGCACCAACTGCCGTGGTCAACCGTGAGTACATACAATCCACATACATTGTAGGACCTTGAGTTAGATTCCATACTTGTATCTTTGTATTATCGCTATATCATATGGAGAACTCTTGTAGTACTATTAAGACTGAATATTAATCATAGTAACCTTTACTAACCTACTTTTTCTTTTTCGCTGTCCAGTAGTGGCAATATGCAGCCTGTAACTCTAAACCTGTCCAGTCCAACTGTAAACTCCTCTCTCAGTGGGCCACTGACAGGCAGTACAGATTATTCTGATATATCTCCTCGCACAGACCTAACAAGCCCCGACTCTGCAGTGTCTATGTATCAGAGACACCCCCAGCTTGCTCCAGTACGAGATGAAGCCATTCATCGTTATACACAAGGAGGTGCAGTCCCAAAAGGTGACACTCTAAGGTTGATTAATTCTTGGATAATATTATTGCAGCGTGACAGTAGGGTATAGAAAATGGTCAAATTTTTAATTTAAACAATCTTGTCTTTTTTTTTCTTTTTTTCTTTTTTTTCAGTATCCCCACGTTTGGAAGGTGGCTTGGAAGCTCTTTCCAAGGTTTGTAATCTTTAATCTCGCCTTACTCCTTTAAATACATCTTTTACTGAACTGTGCAAAAGAAAAGGTGGTGTAGGAATCTGAATTTTGCTGACATTCTCACTGGTTGTGCCAGAAAACATAGCTTGAGAGGTTCTCCTCTGTCTTCAGCTGAATTTTCTTCCTGATCTCCAAGTGAGGTGTAGGGTCCTCACTGTCTCAGAGTAACTCCTCGTGCAGAAGTAGTAACAGTTACCAGCAAGCCATAGGTTAGTGTAGGCACAAGGTGTAACTAGCAGGTAATGTGCAATGGATCACCATCCACCAAGGAGGAGAAGCAACATTCAAGGTCACTTCAAGCTACAAAAAACAGCCTAAGTTTTGATCGCTGAGAGAGGAAGTCTCCTTATTGACATGACTACTCCTTTTTACCTACTACCCTCCTTCCACATGGCTAACACCATAATGTACCCAGGAGAGTTAATTGAAGGGTTATATTTCCAGGCTAGTGAGCTTACTGACAAGCGAAGTAATGTTTCGCCCAACACTCCTGCCGCTCAAGTACCTAAGAAATCTGAAGGTACAATGGGTATTCCAGTGTCTAGTGCAACAGCACAGAGACTTCCACCAGGAATGATACAACATGCCATAGAACATGGCACTGGTAAGACACAAGATGTCTATTTGAGAGTCAATTTTTGTTCGTATTATTTTGTTTCTAGCACTGTATAGAGATAGGCATACAGTCAAATATATTAAACTGACACCTTAAAAGAATAAATAAATTAATTTTTCAATCTAAAAGATTCATTGAAAATTAAATGTGAATGCTATTACTATTTGTTGCATCTGTAAACTTGTTTCTAAGGAATGAAATTTGATGGAAAAGTAAAGCAATGCAAAGTTTTGGCAAAGTTTATCCAAGTTGAGAGAAATCTAAAATATCCTTTACATTTAACGAACTAGTATCATTGTACATTGTACATTGTACATTGTACATTGCCATCAGGGCCCAATTGTTCAACAGCTGATTAGCGCTGACCCAAGGTTAAATTTTATTCTCAGTTTCTTTGATTCCTTTATTCAAAAGCCAATTTGGGATAATTTTCTTGATTCTCTTTAGAGCATGCAGTCATAACATTTTAGACAAAAAAAATCCGCTAAATCTTTTTTAAGCTTTCAGATCTGAAATAAAATTTTACACTAATCCTGGGTTATCATAACCCAGCTTTGGACAACCTGGCCCAGAAGTTTTTTTTTTTTTTTTTTTTTTTTTTTTTTTTTTTTCTCCAGGGATTTTAGAAGTAATAATTAATATGAAAGATTGTGTGAAAGGAAGTTAAGAACATTTTACCAGCATACATATATAATTCACCCAAAAGAGGAATTAACAAGCATTTTCTTGTTTCTAACCAATGAGGGTAGGAGATGAATTCGAAGTGTTTTTGTGAAAGCAATGAATGGAATCTCATTTACCTGGAAATTTTACTTATGACACTGCTTCTGGTAAAACAAAAAGAACAGTTGGTAAATATTGTGTTGTATCATTTGTTATTTTCTAGTTGACTTGGACAGTGCTGAGTTTTCTGCTGGCCAAGCTGGCAGTCTGCTTGCAGCCATGGTTCAGCGGAGAAATGCCATGGCCGCTGCTGCAGTTTCTCAAGCTCAAACACAGCAGGGTGGGTACCCTCTCATTTCTCAGATGAATGGTAACATGGCCACAATGATGAGACCTGGAAACATGGGAGGACAACAAAGAGCGATGGGTCCAATGTCACCAATGGAGATTATGAGAGCACAAATTCCACGTAACATGCCAGACATGAACTCCCCTGGAATGATGGGTTACGGCAGTGCTACAACAACCCGAAATGGTCAAACCCCTGGGAAGAACACAGTGGACACTGGCCAAAAGAGTGGGTACCCACAGGTCATGAATGATGGTGTAAGTGGAAGAGATATGATTTCTGGAGCATGGGCACACCAGAATGTTATGGCAAGACCTATTAGAGAAGGTGAGATGAAGCCAACAGCACCTGGAGGAATGCCTCTTGCATCACAGATGGATGCTGCCACACAACAAGGGATGTACAGTGGAATGAGACCACCTGGAGACCCATCCAATGTGCGAGGACCCACACCAGGATATCATTACTACCAGTAACAGTAGAGAGCCCAGAAGTAGAAAATATACTCACTGAAATGCATGAATCAGGACTTACTTAACTTTTTATGTGCAGTAAAGTCAAATCTGCCAAAATGGTTTTCCACTGACATCTCCCATGGTAGGTCAAAATGCATGAGGCTCAATGTATCTTGCAATCTTCGCAGAAAAGATCAATAACTTTCACTGGTATTATGTAACCAATATGGTAATTGGCAAGAGGCAAATATTATTTGCAAAAGAGCTTTGAGAAAAAAGTCACCACAGAGAATGCTTCAATATGGAGACACTAGCTATGACCAGGCTTGTTATATTTAACAAAGCTAGTTAGTAACTATGACATCGGAAAGATCTGCATAAGAATCCATGAAACATGTTTCTTAACTGTAGGGTGAAACTTTAGAAGTGTGTTAGCAAGTAGTTTTTTTAAAAAAGAGGATTACTATAATTATGAAAGATTTTTATCTTGTTCCTTTTTGCTCTTGTCTTCATTTTGTTATTTGATTATCTGACTTTCCTTCTTGAGAGAACTGGAAAGCTATAGCAAAGTATTTTTTGAACACATGGTATCTATAGTTAATATTGTTTGTGATAAGAATTATAGCTTTGAGTGTCACTGCAACCATGGAACTTGCAAGTGAAATATACTTACTCCCATACACAAGGCTTTAAACTGTGCATTGTTGTGGAAACCTTTCCACTATTGTGGTTAGTTCTGTTTATTACAACTTTTTCTCTTTTGATACTCATTCTTGCAGGAACTTGTTAACTTGTACTCTTTAACATGATTATTTTTTACCATGGAAACAATATAATCAAACAAAATGGTTATTGTTAATGATCTCCTAGCTGAAAGGAAACTTGTATCATAGGCTTAACATGGAATTATTATGGACTGTTCACAAGAAAATCTTCACATTCCATTGAAAGTGCACATTTTTGTATTGTCCAATTACATATACCAGAGAGATTTTTATCATTCATATTCCCTATAAGGAACAATCTCCTCTGTGGGTTTCCTGTTGTATTAGTGACTTTCATCATAAATGTTGTTGTTATCATGCCTCTAAAAATGATAGTGAAGCAGCTTGTATAGCTGGTGGTATTGTTTTTTGTGTGTGAGGCTAAAAGACATATCTCCTGCATCTTAATAAAGGGTCATGTTCATTATGTGCAACCTGTTTTAATCTCCCCTTTCCTGAGTTATCCCTTCTTCTTCTTGGTTTGGTATCACCTCTTGCATTCTTCCTTACCAAACTAACTTTTTGGATTCATTGGAAATCCATTTTAATCTTCTTGACCCCTAGCCATCCTTGCTCTTCCTCAGTTAATTATTGATCTTTTTGGCATTTTCTGTCCCACTAAACTAATATCTCGAAGTATCCTTGAAGTCTTAGGGGGTTTCATCATCATCTGACCTTTCCTTGGTGGAATTGGCTGCTATGGCAAATCTAACCTTGATGCAAACAATCCTGCTTGCCATGTAGATGGTAACAAAAGGTGCACACTTGTTATCAAAAAAGAGGTATCTAAGACCTCAAGACAGATTGTAGTATATTTGTGGACAAAAGTATTGGGTACATAATAACTGATGCACAGAAAGGCGTTTGAGAAAAAAAAATTTCAAGAGACACTTTGTTTTATTAAAAGTAGGTATAGCCTTAGATATTGTTGTGTTAGTGTTGTAATTAATAATAAATCTTTATTCTGAGGTTTCTGCGTTTTGTGGTTTTTATTTCGGTATCAGCACATTAATAAGTGGCAGGAAAAGAAAAAAAATTGTTATAGTTGTGTCATTTTTGATAGTCTCAATTAATTACTAACAGTGATCCACAGGGATGGTTCTGGTGGTCCAGACCTACCTTCCCCTTGTGGTTACTACCATTCTAATACCAATATTCTCACATGAACGAGATCACATGTTAGTACTTACCGGTAACTGGCTGACTTTTTGTTATACATCTTGTCTTGAGTAAAAGGGGGGGGGGGCTGAGCATGGGTCTCTGCACACCTCTACCAAAGATTATTAGTAATCACCCTGGTGCAATATCACTCAGTGGTTTGCTGGTCCCCAACCTCTGTGCTGTGTCACCATATTTAAATTGTTTTCGCACCAATTAATCAGGAGTCAGCATTTTTTCCTCAAGTGTCCTTTTGTACTAGTATCCTAACTGTCAAGCATGTTCTTGCAACTCTTTCTATGTTCAATTTTTATTTAACTTGTTTGTCATTGTGAATTACTGTTACTTACATCCTTTTTACATGTATTTCAGATTCCGCTGGGTATGTAAATAAAATTTGAGATTTTTATCATTACATTCACTACACCCCCTTTAGCTGTCTTTCATTTACCAGCAAGTTGGTTTTGGTACTGAAATAACACCCTCCAGAAAATCACTTCCTGCAGTTTCCTCCCCACTTTCCTGTGTTATGTACTGAAATTGTGAAAAGAACTTACATGCAGGTTACCCCTGAGAATTTCTGGGTGAATATTAAACTTAATTCGCTGCCACCAAGGTAACAGAAATTAAGAGTTCTTTTTTGGACTTCCCTCCATTAGAGAAGAACAGAAACTAATTTGAAGAAAGTCTCTGTTACCAAAATAGATCTAATCTGTTGAATCATTAATGCATTCTGTTGTAATTTCAATCCTTTTGAAAGAGTTTGGGTAATCCAAAGAAACTCTACTTCTCTATACTGACCATTTTTTTGTCCTAGGAAAGAGTTGACACATTGCTCCTAGTTGATTCCTCTGCAACTGCCACCACTCCACAAAAGCAAGGGCCATTAAATTGATACTATTTAATATACCACAAAACTACTTCAAGCATAGAGTGTACAAGGAACAGTAGCAGTGGGTGAAACAGATTAGGATGCGTTGTCAACATGCAAACAAATGCTCTTGAATCTTCATCGTTGAATCAATTTTACCACAACTTAAGTAACATTGCTATCACATGATTCACTTGGAAATTAAGGCTTTAACTGTTTAACTCCCATAGTTGGACAGAAAGACATTCTCCTTAAATATCAAGCAAACAAGTGATGAGAGTAAAGAAAAATCTCAACTACAACTACCATCATAAGAATTATATGGCAGGCAAAATTACTAGTTGAGATCTTGGAAATAAATGGCTCATGAAAATTTTTCAACCTTGAGTCAGAGCCTGAAGTGAGAACTTTGACTTTAAGATAGCATCTTCTCTCAAAGGGGAAGTTGTCTGGTTGACAAGTACTTAAATACTACATTTGTAGTGCTTGGTGCTTACCACAAGTCTGAGCTGTGCATAAAAAATACAATTATTAAAATATCCAATTTCTAAAACAAACAAATTATGGCATATCTTAAAATTTGAATAAGCTTCTAGCAGGTTACCACAGAAACTACAGCACAAGCATGGAAGCTTTTAAAGAAGAACAGGCAAGCAAACTGAGCTGACATGTTGTTAGTGCCTCACTAATTACTACTTAATTTAAAGCTTCAATACTTGTGCTCCGCACAGCTCTTGAAGGAGCCTGCTCACAGCTCAAGTATAACTTCAACACTTGTACTCAGCACAGGACTTGATAGAATCTCTTTTTACACTGGTCTGAACAGCCCTTGTTTTCATCTTCTTTTCTCATCCTTTGTTGCATCAAAGGCACAAAAACATTCCAATCATGAAACTGTGTTGTCCAATTTAGGAGAACCAACTTGTACAAACTAAGATTTCCAAACACCAATCTTTTTTCCTTGATCCAAAAGTCCAGTAGCAGAATCAACATTCCTGTACATTCCCTGCTGTGTATCCTCTCAATGACCCTTTTGACCTTTTAAAGTTTGTTCTTTATCTGGAGTAGTAAATACTTTGAAAACCCAAAATCCCTGAATTTAGCATTAAGGAAAGACACCTTATTTTTGATTTGACCCTGTCTGTACTGCTTTTAATTTCACAATTAACTAAAAAAAAAACAGAAAATATGAAGTTTTTTAATTACCTCATGTGTATAAATACTTCTTAAGTTTATCCGGGAAATTAGGTGAACACATAATGAAGCTTGGTGTAAAACTTTTAGTGGTAGTTTTGGTGAGTTAAATACTTAAGAAGAAAGTTTTGACGGCCCCATTCTTCGTGTAATTGTCTCTTTAAGTACAACTTCCAAATCAGGCATATCGTTAGGTTACTATCAGAAAGTCTATTTTAAATCGTTTTCTACATCATGACCTCATCTAGAATTTAAATACAATGAACCATTTATTTTATCAAAAATACAGGATACAAGAGCTGCCACATGCAGGCAGACCATAAAGCAAACTCCATAAATGATCAGAGTTGGGTAATTTTCTTGCACTGCAGTTGCCATCGAACAATCTTGTAGTCTACAGACATGAAAACCTTTGCATTAGATTATTGCAAGTTGTTCAGTGTCAAAACGTGTAAGTACAGAATTGTGTAGGTTTCGTTTATACGTAAAAAGAGCAACATAATAAAACATTTAATTGCGTAAAACACGTAGGACTCACGTTTAAAACGAGGCCGCAGATCGCCCAATTTATGCTTGCATTCCGATATAAGATATTACTTAGCAGGTATTTTTAGAGTCAGCTGAAAGCCAAGGGACAATATCACAAACTTTCTGATTGGTCATTCTTTCCCAACGTCAAATCTAAGCTGTTAAGATAGATCAATAAATTTGATTGGTTTAATTGAATAGCCGGTCATTCGACTTCACCCGAACAAAACTTTCCTCTGATTGGCTGGAAAATTAGTAACCGTTCAGGCCGCGCAGAATGCTCCGACGGCGCATGACGAATGGCTTTCGTTAGCGCCTGGGAGAGGAGGGATCCATAGAAAATTTGACCCTTTCGTTGTGATTTTCGTGAGAATTTTGTCTTTTTTTTGTGTTATATGGAGTGTACACACGTTGGTCAAGCCGTAAAAGTTGGCTCACAGCTTATTCAAAAGATACGTCGGGAAAAAACGACGCAGTGGTCTTGCTCAAGTACGGTTTCAGTCGAAGAGGGTCGATTAGTTACCCATTTCTCAATTTCTGGTCTTTTGGTTTCACCTTTACCGGTGTTTCTAAAGAGCTCAGAATTCTGACTTAATTTCTATGTTCTAGTTTGTAGATCAACAAAAAGTCCATGGATATGTCTGCGTTGTGGTGTCATCAGCTGCGGAAGGTACGTCACCGATAAAGTATCACCGTGTTGTTTGAGTTGTTTTGTCGATCAGGGGGTGTCGAAACGTAGGAATGTCGCCGCGCTGTTTAGCTCTCCCATGAATTTGATATCAATTATTCACCCGTAGATGGTTTTATTAATCTAGTGGCCATTTTACTCCAGGTACGTGAATGGTCATGCCAAAGCTCACCATGAAGACAATCAACAGCATTCGGTGTGTTTGGATCCAAGTTTGTCTGCGTTTTGGTGAGCATCAAGATTTGTACTTTGCTAGGAAATTCGATGATGTCATTGGAGCTTCGTTTCCGATTTTTTGCTCGACGTTTTTGCTAACCCCTCGATACATTTTGTATTTTTCTACAGCTATGCTTGCGACGAATTTGTTATCAACGATACAAAGTCGGGAGATATTCAGAGAGTACGCGAAATTATGTTAGAGAGAGAAAATAGGTAATGTTATGTTTACTCGTTTATTTAAGGAGAACGGTTGAAAAAGGAAACCAGGAAATCATTAAAAAATTTATTTTCATGTACTATCAATTTGTTTTACTGGCAGTGAGGTGTTCTCAATTCGACGTTTTGTCCGTAGTTGTTTCCATTGTTTGGGTTATAAACTTCATTTGAAGATTGCGTTATTCGTTTCCCCGGTGGCCGCCATGTTGTTTTCAAGCCCATGAATCACTGCACGGCACGTGTTTACGTGACGTATGTTTGTCAGAGTATTATGGGGTACCAAGCAATTGAGACAATTTAGGCGAAAAATTATACAACGAAATTAGTGGCCAGTAGTTTTGGAGAAGATTTTTGTACAATCTCATACTATTCTAAAACAAGGGATGAGTCATTACAGCAATACTTCATTACTTAATAGGGATACTCCTAAAACAGAGTGCATCCTACAAAGAGTTGGAAAGCAAATAAATAAATTAAAGAGAAATTATTTACATGCCAAATATTATATTTACATTTTAAAATTACTATTTACAAGTTTTAATCTACACTAAAATTCTGAATTAGATACAGTGAATTAAAATAAGAATACTTATCACAATAACTTAGTCTTGGATCTAATGGTGGGCATTACACCACTATTTGAAGGGAAAAATATATGTAGTTACAGGTAGCTGATTCCAGGCTACTATGGAACTGTTGAACGAATATTTGTAAACATTGCAACTGGCCTGAATATTAGGAATATGAAAGGGAATGCACAAGAGACTCAAGAAGCCCTTTTTAGAGAACATACTTATTACACAAATACAAATGGAAGGGAGATACCAATTAGGCCTTGTTGGATTATATAAAACATGGATAATTGTCATGAAAGTCTAATGAAAGTTCAAGGGTGTTCCAATCTATCATCATACCCATTGTTTTTGTTACTAAAGAAATAAAAGAACAACATATAATTTGAATGTGATTTAAATGAGGGTCTTTATGGAATGAGATGGTTAGGAATTGTTGTTAATGATTAACAGAACTTAATTTTTGTTAGGAAACGTCGTCTGCAGGATTCAACTTCGCCTGAAAGACAAAAGAAAGCTTCAAAAGCAAATGTAAGTTCAACCATGAAGAATGGAAAAAAAAAATAGAATGTGCAGGGTTTGCATGGGTCTTGCAGGGTGGGGGGGGGGGGGGCATTTTCCAGGACTAGGGAAAAAAATGTATGTCCAGTAAAGTCTTAGAAATCTGCTTAGCACAAGCAATAAAGTTTTCAGAATTTATGTTACAAGTATTGTTTGTAGATGGTAAAGTAAACTGAATTTGAAATCTTGGGAATGAAAGGTTTTGAGGTGAAATTTTGAGTCCTGGAAAATTAAATCTGAGTCTTGGAAAAGTCTTTGAAATTTGTCTCAGAAAAACAGTACAAACCCTGAATGCATGCTTGGAAAATACAGATTTCACAAGGCATTTAGATTTAATCAAATTTTTCATGCAAACAGATACTCACAGAATAGTGATTAGTCCTTTTCAATGGAATTTTTTGATGAATAGAAACTAATATTTGGAGAATTCTTAAAATTTTACTGCTTTTGAAAACAACTTCCCCCAAAACCTAAGACCCAACTTTGTAAAAAATATTTTACAGCTGAAACAAAAGGAAGGTATTTTAGAAATTAGAGTTGAAAAGGCAAATTAAAATATCTCCTAGAAAAAAATTGAGTGAAAATAGACAGACATAAACCATTTTGTGACTTCATATGCAAGTTCATGAACCTTGTAATGATTACAAACAATTGATCACTGATATATTTTTTTATGTAATATCCAGCAAGAAAACATAGGACGGGTCAAATATCTACCAGGTCTTCGAAATCTTGGGAACACATGTTTCATGAATGCAGTGTTGCAATCGTTAAGGTGGGTATTGAACATTTATTACGCTGGTTATGTTCTATATTGTTTGAGAATTAGTACATGTTGCTAACCCCTAGCCCCTAGGGGTGATTAGCATCTAATTTCTCCTTGCTATATCATCCGTTAGACAAACATTAGGGTCACAAGAATAAAGGAGTTGTTCAATAACTAAAGAAGCTCATGATTGTCCAACAAATTCTCCTTATTGGTGGTGCCTTAGGAAATGTATATAGAACAGTATGGAGAGTAGGCATACTGACGCAAGACGGTAAAATTTAAAATTTTTGTATTTCTTGTTTCCTTGATGCAGTAACATTCAATCATTCAGCTGTTATTTCAAAGACCTTCCTGCATTTGAGCTCAGAACAGATAACTCGTGTGGAAAACAGCCCTACTTTACCAGAAGCAGGAAAACAGATGAAGGGTAAGAAAACTGTTTTTACTGCTTTCACTGCCCACAGTGACAAAGATATACTTTCTTCTTACAACATCATTACAGTTCCAAGCAGAAAAGTGATGAGAATTAAAAAAAATATCAATTGGGGGATTTTCTTTCATTCCAATTTAAAAGACTTTGAACTAAGATTCTAAGCAGACAGTATGGAGACATAATAAAGAGATCTTGGTGTTGCAGGATCAAAAGCTATTTACTGGTAATAGTCTATCTTTTGATCTTTACAAGGTAAATCTTATGAATTCAAATTTTGTGGTTTTAAATATTTTCAAACCATGCTAATTGTTCTTTTCCATTTTCTTGTATTCAGATTCATAATCTGAAGTGATGGAAAGCTGCCCCCTAAAATTGATGAAATAGATGCTAGTTTAAAAATTCAGACGAAGGATTAATTTAATACACAACTCACACAAACTTTGAGTTGGCATGCTGCAGCTATGATTGTCAAAAAATCCCTTTGTAATTGGAAACTTACCATATTTATTACTTTGTCTTGACCTGTACAGATCTGTTGTGGAAGAATTACGAAAAGTATTGTGTGCACTTTGGCAGGGTGGAGGGGTCACACACTCTCCTGATGCACTTTTCTCTGTTGTGTGGAAAGTAGTCCCAAGATTCAGGCAAGTTACTGGTCTGTTACCTATGATAGTGATGAGATGATGAGGAAATTTACCCAGCAGTTCCATTAAGGTTTGGATCTTGGGGATTTCTGGATTTTGTACCTGGGTGTATACAAGCGGTGGAGAATATGGAATTTTTCTGCCTTGAATATGGCACGTATTTGAGAGAAGTGTCTCTTTGAGTAAATGTGGTATTTTCCTGCCACTACATTTGTTAGTGAAAGTTGTGATTCTAATTTGAGTCAACTCTTTTAACACAGAGGCTACCAACAACAAGATGCCCATGAATTCATGCACTATCTTTTGGACAGAGTACACACTGAACTTCTTCTGTCTCCAAAAAGTTTCGGAACAACAGAAACCATCATTACAGGGATCTTTGGTGGTCTATTACATAGTGAGGTATGTTGGAAATGGAGTTGTTACAATAATTTAGAAAGCCATGCTTTGATGATGTATTTCCTATTAAGGTTTTTATTTGATATTTATTTTACCTTCTCTTTTTCAAGGTCAAATGTTTAGTTTGTGGAACACATTCAAGGAAGTATGATCCATTTTTAGGTTAGTAGTTTATTTTGCATTAACTCAACATTGACTTTAGATCAACGAGTATCTAATTTCTCGCTATAATATCACCCCTGAATCACACTTAAAGGTCACAAACACAAAGGAAATTATCACCAGCTAAAGAACCTCTTGATTGTTCACCAGATTCTCCTTGTCAGCATCTTAAGAAATGGATAGAGAGCAGTGAGGAAAATATACATACTGATGTTAGTGTGTAAAGGGTTAATGAATTACCAGTGAGATGCAAATGTGGGGATTCTTACTAATTCTTTCTTTTTATGAATAACAGATTTATCACTGGAAATTCCAGCAGAATTTCAAGTACGAAAATCAAAGACCAGAGATCCTCAAGTTTGTCAACTACAAGGTAAGGATCAAATACTTTCTAGTAAAGTTACATCCACAAGACTAACCCCCCATGAGTTATATACAGCAAGTTTTGTTTCCTTGGGCATGCTCTTGCATCCACTCGAAAAGATTTATCAAGGACCCTCATTGTATTCTATGTTATTATTCTTGGTGCAGATGATGTGTTATTTCATAGAGAAAGCAAACTTTTTTTAATTTAATAAAATGTTCTTTTGTCAATTTGCTTACACAGATTGCTTGTATCACTTTATATCACTTGAAGAACTAACGGAGTCTGAACTATACATTTGTCCGAATTGTAAAAAGAGGCAGAAATCTACAAAGAAATTTTGGATCAAAAGACTACCAAATGTGAGACAATTTCCCTTTTTTTACTCAATCACTCTGCTTTTTTATTGCTGACACACAAATCCTATCATCATAAGTGTAGACGTAACACAGTAAACTTCTGAACCCATTTTAGAAGCCCTTGACACATCACAATTACTGGTCCCTCAGAGAGTTGGTTTAAATATGTTTCTGTGTTGAGCTGTTTGTTTTGAACCCAATACCAACAACTTGCCGCAATGTTAATTTTTCCTTTTTCTTTTTTCCAAGCCTTTTCTTTTTTTGCTGTTATTCTTACAATTTAGCCTTGTATAATAGATTCTTGATGATTTTGTAGGTGTTGTGTTTGCATCTCAAGCGTTTCAAATTCCAAGCATTCCATCGGAGCAAAGTTGATACATATGTACAGTTCCCCATGAAGGGACTGGATATGAGTCCTTATTGTTTACAAGACCAGGTAAGAACCAATAATCTTGTGAATAGAAAATTGGTCATAGGGTATTGGTAATGTCTTATTATTAAAGAGATCAGCTTATCTACATTGAAGAAATTTATTTTTCTGGTGAAGTCCTGTAATGGTTTTTATGTACAGTTCTTTTGAACTGATTGAAGTCCTAGTGTGTCTTTTTTTTTTTTAGTAAAAGTTTCACACTGCTGTTACACAAAAGGCTGAGAGAAAAAGTGCTGTCAAGTAATTCTTTCTGCCCAGTTTAATAATACATGTTTCTCTCATCAGGATGAGAACCCAAAAGCATTTCTGTTTGATCTTGCGGCTGTTGTTGTTCATCATGGCAGTGGGTAAGAATTTAACTGTGATTTAAAACTGTAGGAGTGTCAGTTTTACAGCAAAATGAATATTTTCATAATTATTTTTGTTATTTGTTTGCAGAGTTAGTGCAGGACACTACACAACGTTTGCTTTTCACGATGGTAAGTAAGATAGATCTTGTAGTGTTATGTGTCTTTGTTACATGGCTAGGGAAAATTGTGAGAAAGCAATTTTGAATCTTAAGAGAATGGCAGTATCTTTTGAAGGAAAGACTTTGGGATCCTTACCTCTTTGAAATTATTTTTTAATGATGGAGGCATTTGTCATATTGGTCAGATACAAAGGAAGGTTAAGCAAAAATCTCCACAACTCTTGTGTATTTTTTTGTTTTTTTGTTTTGGTTTGTTTGTTTGTTTTTTTTTTTTTTGACAATTTAAGCAATAATATTGTAAAAACCTGAAAATATCAATATGCCAAGAGGACTCAAGATGCTTCCAAAGTTTGACTATTTATGATAAGTTTCTAATGGGGAAAACACACTTAATGTTATGATATTATTAATCATCATTTTTGTGCTATGTCATGGTAGAGTGGTGTGTCTGTGGTTCTTAGATAGCAGTGGACTCATGACTGGAAATTTTTCTCCTCAGGACTATGGTATAATTTCAATGACAGCAATGTAACACAAACAGAAGAAGGCCATGTAAGTGGAAGCAAGGGCTATATCTTCTTTTACACGCGAAGGCACCCGAACATGGCTATCTTGGACAAGATTAGGAAATAAATACAATTATTTTCTGTTGACTGTGATCTTTTCAAATGACTTTGCTATTTTTTTACTGTTCTTTTAAGTACTGCAGCTAATCCTAAGCTCGATACAGAAGGAGAAACACAAATGCTAAATTCTGTAAAATCTCCTCACAATTAGTTTTATTCTTCTGTTAATCTTCCATTTGTTTGGACATCTCCTGTATTATTAGCCTCAGTAAAAGTGATCTGTGAGAAAAAGTTGGAGAGTTTGACTCCTGTATATAGTCAAATTTAAATCAATCGTGTACAAGCCAGTGTAATAAGTATAAAGGAGAGGAAGAGAGAGAGAGAGGGAGAGAAGCTTTACCAGAGATCTCGTGTAAATAAGAATAAAGTGCACTTTGAAATGTTGTGGTGTAACCTGATATACGTAGAGTGCTTTCTAAGAAATTATTATCTTTAGATCAAAGCCCAGGGTTATCCTAACGGCCATTCAGGTCTAAGTGATTATTGCAGGGAGCTAATAACAACAAATGGGAAAGGAGCGAATCTTCGTGAGCGGTTGAAAGTGGTTGACTGGTTGAAAAGGGTTGACTGCGTGTTTTAATACATTCCGTGCGCTACAGTAAACCAGCGTCCAGTACGAAATTGCATCACCTCGAAGTTATAGAGTCGTGCTGATCCTGGCTGGTTGCACGTCACTAGGTTACTGGTAATGGTTTGGATCATCATATCGTTCTCTGTAGCATCGGAATGTAAAATTCTCTTTGATTCGCTCTCGACGAGATCAATTACCGTTTTCGTAATTTGATGATATCAACCACGGTCCCTCTTTTTATTTGGGAAATCTGGTTGAAAAGTAAACCTTTGAGCACCAAACAGAGAAAAAGTAAGCAGTTAATCTAACGAAAAATTCTCTGTCAGATAATAGAACGTGTTTTTCAAATTCAATGATTTGTAAAGACGCATGCGCGGGGTCCGTACAGAGTGAAAAGTATGAGCGCCAATGTTTAGGAACGGTGATTCCAAAAACTATCGAAAGTAGGTGCAAAATGCTCATTGAAAAGATGAACTTCATTGTTAAACATAGCCATTTTTGCCATGTAACGTGGATTTTCACGAATCCTATGTTAGCGCGTGAGAGCTCTTGGCTCGAAGTTGAGCGTTAGTGCTATCACGCCCTCGGACTTACACTTATTAGGAGCACGTCAAATGACTTAACTTATCGATCATTTGTTTACCAGGGCAACTAGAGGGTAACTATTTTCCCGGTAAAAACGATAGGGAACTCTGTCAGCAAGAGGGCTGGGCAGGAGATTAAAGCGATAGATGTGGATAAGGTATTCTTTGGCAAAAATGGAAAATTTCTTAGTAAGGGGCTTTTAGGTACATTTTATTGTAATAGCTGGGGAGGGAAGGGGAGGATTAATACGAATGGACAATTTAGGCAAGCACGTGTAAAACGTGATTATATTAACTGAAAACGTTTGATATCTTGTAATACTTCAAGTGGACCCTAACAGCAATGTCTAGTAAAACAATTCCAGAAGATTCAGAGACGTCATTTTAGCGGTAATTTTGCTGCTTGTTTATTCTCTTGGGAATATTTATTTGACAACAGTGGGTTGATATTTGTATTCTTGTTCGCTCTTCTAAACTCTTTCAAGCACACAACAATTTTAAATCAACAATACTCATTGACTCTTTTTAAGTGATTTTGAATCTTAAGCTAACTTCGACCCGTTGCATTTCGCGCTCTCCAAGGATGAAATTTATTTTTATCTTCACCATCGCGTTACGAATAGCTTAGTTCACTTCGACTAAATTTTTCCTTTTAGCATTGTTCTAGTGTCGGGGCAGCTGTGATTTTGAGACTTTTTCACATCATCAACAGATGTCTGGTTTACAGTATTTAGAGAGCCCTGTAAAAATCATCAGCCACTCTGTTTTCTACACATTTTGCTGTGAATAACGTTATCACTGGACTGCTACGAGAGTGGTTAAGATTTTTATACCACCCAAGTGAAAAATATCTCCGGTTGTTTTTCGTGCTTCTCTCTTGTTTTCCCGTTACCATACCAACTTTTATTCTTGCATTACAAGAGACGAACACAAGATTTTACGTCCCCCCTTAAAGTTTCCATTGTTCACCTGAATAAGAATCTTGTCTAATCTATCTTCTCTAAATTTGCAATATTTACATAAATGCGTACTCCGCAACTTGCTCATCTCAAAGCACATTGCAGGTGTTGTGCTTGTTTAACGTGCATGCTTGAAAAAAAAACGGTGATTTTGCAAGTACACAGACAGAAACTTGATAGAAAATGCTTTACTTTACTTCACAAGAGAAAATTAAGTGAGTACTATGGATAGAAGATTTATTTTTACCAATTTCGGTGACAAAACTTTATTCTAATTGCGTATTTTGAGATAATTGAAACTCCCCAATTTTATAATGTTATAATTTACAAGCTGAAAATATTCATAGTCAAGCGATTTTAAACCGGCAACTATTTAGCATTATGACTTCTTTTTTAAGGAAATTTGCCATATCAACTTAAATAACAACAGATCGGTGTTTTTGTCCGCACTCAAGAACTCTAAACGAAGTAAGCGACAGCTCCAAGTGTCTGAGGATTAATGGTGTTTTCTATAATGTAGTCACTCTGGATTTCAATTATGAATTCGCTCTCGATATTGTATGCCATAATGTATACATGCCGACTAATATCAATTATTTATCAATCGCTGTATTTGTGTTTCGCCAGGTTTTTGCACGATTTCTCTAGTCGGAAAGGCGAATGTACTGTGGCAACCGAAAGCTGAAAACGTTGAAATACGCAAGCGAAATATCGAAAGACTTAGTGAGTATTTCTTTTGTATTTTTATCAAGCTCCTCCTGAACGTAAAGGAGTATTCTCCAATACATTTCAAACAGATATTCAGACCATATTTTCAGCCAATGTCCTTGGGAAATACTCTTATTTACCAAAAATGCGAGATATTTATCGAAATGCGGGTATTAAAACAGGCGCGTTAAATTCACCCGTGCCCTGAACATTAAACAGCCAGGGGAAATGAAACGGTTTTGTGACCATAAAATTGGAGTTTCTCCTAATTTTACACTCAGAGTAAACCTTCAAAGATTGAGAAGGTAGGGTGATATGGATGTGAAACCGCGAAATTTAACTTTTTTTTTGTCTCGGCCTTTTCTATTAAAATATACTGCAAAGCTCTCTACAATTTCGCTGAGCCTCGAGGCGTTGTGGACAGGTCCAGAAATATGAATGTAAAAGCTTTTCTTTTCCACAGCGTTTATATCAACACGACGTTGTTATCTTCTTGTGTAAATAACATCGCTTTTGTCGGTTTATTGGAAATTTTGAGCATTCACTCCTCCTTAGATAAATTCAACTTTTAAAATATTTTACGGCATTAATGGAAACCTTGTTTATTATTTGAATTATGAAATTTGCACCTCCATAAACAATTCAGCACTGATTACAAGTGGTCTTAGCGAGGTATTTCGTTCAGTATAGCGGTTTTTTTCGTTGCGCCATTTATTCATTTTCGTTTTTGAGAACTTTGCCATTCATAAAGTTCATGTTAACTGAGATGTCTTGTTGGAGACTAATTCAAAAGTATTACAATTTTTTTTGTCTGTTCTGCTGATTGATTAAAACTATCAAGATATAGAATCGTTGCTTAGAATTTTCGAGACATCCGGTTAATACCGATTACTTTGGCTACGCTTATTTAACCGGCGTGAAATAATTCTCTCTCTAAATGAGCTCTTTTTCCTTCCTGTGTCAATGCTTGTCAGGTTCTTTCGAAATAAATGATGTTTATGGTTGTACAGGGAGATTGATCGTCATCAGTCGCATGGCCAATAAATGGCTCAGAAACGAAGGAAAACCGTTGGCGCGCAACAGATATAAATACTGCTTCGTGTATCTCTCAATGTTATATCTTTACAAGCAATATACCTTCTAATTAAGCCAATTTTTTATCATTTCGGATAAACCAGTAAGCCTTGAATAATAAGCCTTTTGGAGATGTCAAAAAAGCCACAAAACATTACGGTATTTGTTTTAATTGATTTTTCCTGAGTGGCATTTTAACCCGTTCGCGTCATAAATGTTTTCCTCCAATTAAATGTCAACCGCCCGTTAGAGAAAAGCGACACTTCATGTCCGATTTTTATGCCATCAGTGCACAAATCTTTGGACCTTCCAAACACTAATTTACTTCAAATTCATATAGCTCGGACTGACTCGACTGGCAACTAAGCGCAAATATATGCGGTTGACGGAAAAATGTCTTGTCATGAAACATCTTTATAGCCTCTATAACCTATAGCCTTTAAACAGGCTTGCTTTTTTTTTTCTAAACCGTGAAACCCTTAATGCGATATTTTTTTTTCAGCTTTAGGAATATGTCACAATGCAACGACGGGGCGCTGAATTTTCGAATTAACTTTTCTATGTCGCGTAGTAACGTATTGTTGTTAACCTTTTCACCAACTAGGGCAACCCTTGTCCCTTTCAAAACAACTTCAAAGTAACAAATATTGCAAATACTCTTAATCGCCTGATGCTATCTACCTTTGTGGATTAACATCTTTATGATTTTGTTTAGTAAGGTACGTATGTGGTGCAATATGAACGCGGTCGTGCCACCTGTCCGATCATAGTAAGAATTCTCAAATTCTTGAGCAAAAACACTGAAGAAGTGGCATATATTGGGATAGGCGTGGTGCGGAAAACACATTCTAAATTATTGCGACAGAATCCTCGAGATATCATTTAATCAATGTCATGTACTGACAGGTAAAAACAATTTGCAGGTTTGTGTTTAGTGATAGCCTGCAACTCATGCGTGGTTTTGGAAAAGTTGGATTTAATTTAATTGTTGAACGGCAAATTTTCGACAGTATGAAACATACTTCTTCTTTAAAGCTTTCAGTTTAGACAAAACAGCTGAATATTAAATCTTGAATTAACAAATTGTCCCACATCTCAATTTGTTTCATTTAATGGACCTTAAGTTATTTTTTGAACGTGCAAAAGTAAGGTGCAAAAATCGAGGACCCTTAGAAATGTCAGTTTACACCTCCAAATGCAAGAGCCCCTCACTTGAGC
Source organism: Pocillopora damicornis (assembly GCF_964200805.1). Taxonomy (NCBI): domain Eukaryota; kingdom Metazoa; phylum Cnidaria; class Anthozoa; order Scleractinia; family Pocilloporidae; genus Pocillopora; species Pocillopora damicornis. The sequence continues at coordinate 1,828,135 of NC_142673.1, read as the reverse complement.
CAATTATAAGTATACAACACTGGCGTATTTTAGCACAAAGACACAGACTCAGATTACTTTTCAGAACATCCTTTCAATTGAAGGATAGAATTGGTGACGGATAAATTTTCTTTTCTACAGGGTAACATGTGGCCAGAAAATTCTTAAAATCACCCCCTACTGGCGTTTATGCGTCATGGAGGAATAGTAACGATAAAAATAATAAACATGACAATTAAAAATTGTGTTGATTATGACCGGAAATTGAGTGAGCCAGCTCGCAGTACGCTGTGCATATTTAGCAAAAATGTTTGTTAAGTTCACTATCATCCATATTTCTAAATCTTTTCCATCCATGTTTGACCATTATTTAATATTGTCCCGTTCATATCTTTAGAGAACTGCAAATACGCTTCAAGGTAAAGACATCTCGTCCAATCGTCATTTTTTTACCTTGCCGAAAAAACACTTTATAGCCTCTTTTACTTGGAAGGTACATACCATGATGTACTGCACCAAAGCAATACGTTTTAGTCAAGCTGAATTTCTCTATTTACCAATCGTTAAGTGATCAAAGGCAAACTTAAGCCAATTTTTCCACGAGTCTTACATAAATACAGATAGCGAGTGTCAAAATTCACTACTATTGTGTTCTGTTAAAACACAGAAATACTTAAACAATGTTTCATGAACACCATGAAGTTGTTCAAAACGGAAACAATAAGAGAGAGAGTTATCTATTTGTCTCTCAGCAACACCTGACTTTAAAATCTAAAAATAGCCTTGTGAAATGAAAGGCTGTTTTCAGTACTTGTTCTATGATATAAAAGTGAGTAATACGCTCACTGCAACGATGTCACCACTAGTGTCTTGTAATTTAAACTTCAGGGAAGATGAAACCATCATTGCACATCTTTCGCAATCAACAATGTCAAATATTCTTATTTTCTTATTCAACTCTCATAGAGGATTTTCAAAATTAAAATTTAAACGGAATAATAAACAAACAACCCGTTGACTTTTTCACTTGAGCCTACGTATTTAAGTTTTGGGCAGTTTTTTTCCCATAACTTCTAACTGCAGAGGAGACGAAAATTGTGGTCTTCAGACTTTTGTTTTTACAAGAAAGTGTTTCTTAATTTCATCACCAGAGATATTTGTTACTAGGGGGGTGGCATATGTTTTTGACTTGGTCGCCATGGCAATACTACAATGGAAGTACTTCAATAATTGAATCCTTCTTCACAACGACTGGTTTATAATTTGACGCAGCACTTCTGTTTGGATCAACTTCGAAATTATCACTATCACAACAACGACACAGCATGCTGAGCGACTGTAGTTCTCTATATGCCGATAACCTGCTGAAACTGTTAAAAAATTAAATTTAGGAATTGGAACACCTGCTGTATTCATTGATAGCATTCCCAACATAAAGGAGTTGACACAACCCCCGATTCATGCGTGAATCTTCTCTAAGATTAACAAGATTTAATGTGCTACTTCTTCTTTCTGCCTACAGCTGCCTCTTAAGGTGATTGTGTTCAGATTTCTAAGGCCCTTTTCATTTTCTGTTTCTGACAAAACAGCCCACGTTTCTGTTGTCAAGAGGAGACCTTAGGTCAACACATCATCTCAAAAAGGCTTTGTGAGGTATTGTGTGAATGACATCAGCAAAATTGGAATGAAATATATAAGTTTGGGGCGGAAATATGGTGAAAAAATATTTTTCGCCCCTAAGGCAAAACTAGTTTTTTATTTATCCGTGTACATCTTACTGCATAGAAATTCCCTTGCGAAATTTTGCTTTTGAACGCTTTAAAAGAAAAGAAGAAACACAGAGTTGTTAGGGACAGTAGGCCGACAGGTGTTTGGAGATATTTGAGCCTAGGTTAGTTTCCAGTTATGCTTCCTGAGCTGAAGGTTAAGTTAGAGATGATGCATTGACAGTAAACGTCAGTTAATTTTGAATAATTAGACCGAGCCATATAAAAATTTGTGCAGCACTGTTTTGCCATGAACTAGCTTCAACCATCTCGATGAAAGTCAACAGTTAAATGGTGAATTTGGACTTCCTTTAGAGCTCTTTAGTGAATTCCAAAATCCTGGTAAGTATTTGTTACGCCGGTGTAGTTTCATTATTATTAACTACTGTACATCGACTCTGAGACGCCAAAACCGCAGAATATTTACAGGATGATTAAGTTTCTCGAGGAGACGTGGCAGTGACAACTGAGATGTTCGGTGTACTATTTCGAACGACACTTCGAGACACTGAGGAATATGTTTATCAAAATTTAAATTTTCGCTTAGAAGATTCATCCATTACGATTCAGCGTAACTCCTGATTTCAGTCTTGAAATTTTCATTCTTATAGTGTCTCATGAAAAACCTCGTTCGCTTTCTAACGAGCACGAAACGGTAGCGTACAACGGGAAACAACGCTCTAATAAGTAAGTTTGTGACGTTACGATCCATTGTGACTTTAAATGAAGATCTAAAGGCGGTTTTCATGTCCCTGTCATGAACGTCGTGATGTCCAATGAAAAAGAATATTAAAATGAACACAACACGCACGTGCAATACATGAGCGTGAATATGCGGAAATACAGGTGAACGTTATGTTGAACTGGATACTACGTGCTCTGTGATTGGTTGTTGCACGTGATCAATTATAAAGCAGGCGCAGTGGCGGAAGTCATTAAAAAATTGTTCACAATAACGTACATTTTCAAACAGCATTTGCGGAATTTTTCAGACTTAGTTACTGAAAATCATGAAACAATTAATTTGAGCTGTTTGCTACGGCTCAAAATGAAATTGGAAAACTATGATTGGAAGTGTTCCTGTTGATTGGAACAAGTCTTCGAACGATTGACAGTCACGTAAGGCAAGTTGTTAAGTCTACTTATTTAATTGCAATTGTATAAAGCAAATATGTTCTTTTCTCCGAGTGTTTCTTCAGTTAGGATCAAAAAAGGAGTCGAAATGTGTTTGAAGCAGTATCACTTTCGCCTGAGGCTCGTGAGCAACTTTTTGGTTCTAACGAACTGATACACGTAACCAGAAAGACTGTTTATAATTTGGAACATGCTACAGCAAGTATTACGTTGAGCACAGACACTCATGAAGAACCTCCAGTATACTGAACTCTATCATTCTACTATTGCGCCATTTTTACCATATTAGGGCATCGGATCGCGCAAAATATACTACGCTATTATACTGCAGAATAGGGCAAAAATACGAAGGAGAACGGAGCAACAAAATGACTTCAGTGAACGATCTAAATTTTTCCCCGTTTTTTCCTGTTTGAGTAACGAAGTTTTAAGCGCATTTAGTGGTTCGGTTTGTTTTCTTGTCGTCTTTTACCCAAACCCTATGTGATCGATGCAGAGCTCATTCTGGCAAGGCCGTGGGAAGTATTTCGAAAAGTAGGAAGCCAAAGTTCAAGACAGCGAAATTATAATGAATTGATAAATCCCTCATTCGATTGTTTAACCTATAATACGAGCCGAAATGTTGCTCATTGCTCGTAAAATACAAAGCAACTCGTAAAACATTCGCGCTTATTAAGAGAATATTTTTAATACGTTTAACCATCGAATATGGTGTATATCGATTATTTTGGCATTACCGATGGACTGATGTGGACAGAAACCTTTACAAACAACAATCGAGTTACTGAGTTAATCTTCAAGCTGTTCACGAGTAACTCCAGCGAAATCTCAAAATCCGGCGGGACTCTTACAACTGCAAGTACCTGTTAATTTAGCAAAGAAACGCTACTTCAGTTATGATTTGACATACCACTTGTGTTCCTAAGTATAGTTTCAAAGACTGCGGCGGTGTTATGAACTAGAGTTTGCCTGTTCGTGCACTCCCTATGCGGAAGTAAATATTCGCTGTTCATATAGATACATTTGACTGTTCAGAGAGCGGCCTTTTTGCTTTCTTTTTCGGTAAGGAAATCTCTCACACAAACTTGCCTTTTGTTAGCTTAAATATTTTATCATTGTAATGGGTATGACTGAAGTACAACTTAATTTGGGGTCGAAACACGAGACTGAAGTTTCAGCTTAGGAAGAATATTTGCAAATTCCGCGACAAATGTAATACATGGGACGGACAGTTGTGAAAAGTTTTAAAGCAAAGATGTCACGCAGAGAAGGCGTTGCTGAGAAAACGATAGAGCTATTACTGGGGTGAGAGAGGTTAAGCTATATCATTTGTTTTAATATTTTTTGGCGCTAATAGTCTTTGTATTGTTGAAACAATTGTTTCATTTCTATTTACTCAGATGGTATAACGAGTGTAAAGAAAGTTAGACAGATGGGGAGTATTTTGAAGGGCAAGGGAGAAAAAAAATATGAAAATTATCCGCTGAAAGTTTCCAATAAATCAGCAGCTGCCTATAGCAAGACCGACGAACAACGAATCCGACTAACGATGAACAACGAATATATGCCAACGAGTGCATTGGGAAATAAATGTATTGTGAATTGTTAAGCTTTAAGAGAAAGTGAAAGGACGGGTTTTTCTTTTTTTTCTTTTTCCTTTAGCATAAACAAACTGCACTTTTTTAGAATAATTTAATTTCTGACAAGCCATATATTTGATGAACCCACGCTCCAATGCCTTTGCATTTTATAATGTGGTATCACTCCTATTCTACTAATTTGCGTCTAAAATTACTTTTTTTGAATAATTGTCGTCAGAGGCAGGAACGATCTCTACCCAACTGGATAAACGAATTCAATATCAATGATTTGATACAAGGAAAAAAGCCGGAAATAGAACAGCAGGCGGTTCTTTCGAGAGTTTTATTCTGTTTGTAATTAAGAACATAACGTGTTTTGATTAAATATATTTTCATAATTAAATTTAGATGCACAAAAAATTGTACTGAGAGAATACAGTACAAAAAATATTTATCCCCAAGAGATGGCTGGCCTTTCTGTGCTATTTTCAGCTAGTGAAGTGTAAGTAATTAGCGGTGCACCAGTAATCAGTGTTTACGATGAAAACATTGAAGTCCTGTGACAGCGTTGAACACAATGGCCCCCTGCCGCATTGCTTCTTGGGGGAAGTTTATAAAGTTGCTAAGGGTTTCTAACTGCTTTTATTTTCCTCGGTGAATCAGGAATGACGTCCCGCAACATGCTTTGGAAAAAGAACCAATCGAAAGAGTAACCGAGGTTTTCTTCCTCGGTAATTCAATTCTCACAGGTTTGATTTTCCTCCCAGAATTTCCGTGGCGGGGAGAGAGGATTCCTTGAAGAGTGTTACTGTTGTAGCAGTTGACGACATCTCGTCGAGTGGATTGGAAATATTATCGGCTTTTACTCACACCATGATCTGTCCGCTTCAAGTACATCCCGTTTGTGGATTGTCGTCGCGTACTCTCGCATTTTTGGCGGCGGAATAATGGTTATTTTAGCACTGTATTAATATCGTCAACTGCCGACCATTTAGCGTCGAGGGAACAACTCGGTCTCCTGAGAAATAAACGGCGACTAGGATACCTTATCATTATAGGAACGGAGATCAGAACGAATAATCCTGGTGGCTTTATCCTGTGTTTACATTCTACAAAACAGAAATATGGCATTAAGACTTCAACGATCGTTTATATTGCAACGGTTTCAGAGACCGCGAACGCTGTGCCCTCATGTTTTTTTAGTGACCTCCGTGTTGCTGTGCGGAGCTGTGAACTTCCTTGCCGAGTTCGATGGCAAGACATCGTCTTTAGTGGCTGGCGGCGCCAGAACTGTTCGCAAGCAGCGATTACTGTTAAGTGTCAATGAAAGCAGTTCGAACGATAAAGGAGAATATCCTCCTGATATTTTCACTCTGGAAGAGAAACGAAAAGGAGCTGTAATTTTGCACATAATCGGTATGTGTTACATGTTCTTGGCGTTGTCAATCGCTTGCGACGAATTCTTCATCCCTGCGTTAGCTGTTATCACCGAAAAATTAAGCATTTCAGAGGATGTTGCGGGTGCTACGTTTATGGCAGCCGGCGGCAGTATGCCCGAACTTTGTACGTCGTTCATTGGGGTTTTCGTCGCACCTAATTCTAATGTTGGTTTTGGAACTATAGTTGGATCTGCAGTTTTCAACGTCTTGTTTGTTATAGGCATGTGTGCGGTGTTCTCAAAGGAGCTTTTAAAATTAACATGGTGGCCTCTGTTTCGCGACTGTATGTTCTACAGTGTGGCTCTGATCATATTAATAGCATTTTTCTCGAACGGAGAGATCGAATGGTGGGAATCATTGGTGATGATTACAGTTTATTTATTATACGTGACATTTATGAAATTCAACCACAAAATAGAGAAATTAGTGAAAAGTAAGCTTAAATCGAACAAAGTGAGCTCTTTGCACTCTAAAGGAGCCAAAGTCGGTGAACAAGATGCTTCTCTTGAGGTAGGTGAATTCATTTAATAACCTTAATTTTCAAGGAATGAATACTTTTACCGCATTTTAAATCCTGTTATATGTCAATGGGGGTTTTAATTGAAACTCTTTGATGCTAAGTTAATTTCAGGAAGCCCAAAGAAAGAGGAGCTGTCTGCGATAATTTTCAGATGGAATCAGCGCTTCAAAATAAACATGAAACGGAAATTTAAACAATGTGAGAAACTCTTTCGACAGGTCATTTTGAAAGCAATTTTTTTGCACCTTTTTATTTTGTACAGCATTCATTTGACTTTATAGCAAGCTTAAATCTTCGCTTAGTTCGCACCTTGGATCATTATGCTTAATGTACAAAATGGAAGGTTTTGAGAAGCAAATTGTTTCTCGTCTGGACGAAGTAATTTTAAAATTGGACAGTTTTACATGTTACGTAAGAAAACTCAATCGAGCGAAAATGTTTTGTTCATTGACACTTATGTTTTTCCTACCCCTTGTCTATTTCAGGTGTTTTTAATATTAAACAAAAATATTCATTGTATAGAAATCAATATGGTTAAGTTAATGACGTGATGATTGCCATCTCAGAGTGTTTTTAAATTTAACCGACGCTGCCGCTTTTTATCAAAATTATTCTATAGTTTACACGGAAAGTCTTTTATGGAAAAATTGCATAACTGCAGGTAGTGACTATATTTTTGATGAATTGATCAATACTTTCGTGCATTCTCTATAGTTACAAAAAATACTGAGCTTTATGGTATCACTTCCAGCATGTAAACAAAGATTTTTTATATTTAATCTTTAGATTATCCATTTGTAAACACTTACGGGTCTCGAAATACTTATTATAGGAGATTGTAGATGAGATTTTAGAATATAGATAGGGTTTAGAAGATTCACACATCTCTCCAGTGAGCTTATTACGATTTCATCTTGAACTTTTGGCATTTTCTTGTGTAGCAAGTCTCGCTGATCCTTTTAATATCTTGCAATCCCCTTTGACTTAATCAGCTTAGAATTTAAAACATAAGTAAATACTGAGGCAAAAGTAATTATATGGCAACCTCCCCAGGTTTGTAAAAATCCATTTTAGAGGCAAAGTGCTCATTGTAATTATGTTTGAGATGTGATTGTGTTAAAATAATACGAACCTCTCTTGTCTGAGAAACACTTTCTCCTATAATAACGGGGTAGAAAGCAATTCTCTTTTGTTCTTGCATGAGTATGTTTAGTGGAAAACAATAAGGTTTGTATGGTCATTCATCCAGCATGGAGTGTACTCCTTTACCCTTTGTCTTGTAAACTGAGGTAGAAACCATAAATCCCTTGTGAGAAAAGACATGTTACAAATTAAACCAAGGTTATCTCCCTTCCTTCCACTCAATTGTGCTACTTGGTCTTTCTCTGTTTACTTTTCTGCTTTGGCTCTCCATTTGAATTTCAAATGAAAGCATTTGCTAATTAGATTTAGGAGTCAGGGACATGTCACTGATATGGGATCTGTTTTGGCTTATTTTAAAATGTGTAGCACATTTTTCAACAGCATTATATCTGAAGGACTACAAGCTTTTTTTTTTGTTGTATGTTCACAAATATTGTCTGATAATTTTAGATTTAGACAGAATATGCTGGCACATTTGTCTTCTACCCTTCCTAAAATTGTTAGGGTTTTTTTTTAAATAGCTGAAGAAAGCTTCTCTGTGATGAGAGATTTGACTTTAAAGCTTCAACTTGGATTGGCCTTTTTTTTGTTTTGTTTTTCTTTTTTTAACCAACCTAGTTAATGAAAATAATACTGCACCATAAAAAAATTTCAGGTGTTGTCAAATTCATGAAGTACTTATATTATCTGATTTTACCAAAAAACTAACAGGAAATAAAGATATGAACTTTCTTGTATAATAGACTTGAGCTATTGAATGTTGTTTTTAAGGCTTTTGGTGTTAATTTGTGTGAAGGAGTGCTATATTTTTAGATGATCATTATCAAGTCAGATAATGAAATTATGTTCTTAAAAAAATTATAACTTTCCATGCGGTCATCATCTGCTTTAAATGTCTGTTTTGTTGGGAGGGTTCCCTCTACAATTAGATGTTGTAATCTTTGACCGAGATGAAAAGTAGCAACCTTACTCATGATAAGAGTGCCGCTTGGCACAAAATTTCATAACTTCAAAATTTGTGAGATTCCCAAGTTTGAATTTTGAAACAATCACTGTCTGCACAAAGATCAACTGAAGACATTTCAGACCAATTCTTAATGATTGAAAAAAATCTTGGTGGTGATTTTTTTAATTAGCTTCAAATTCATTAAATTATTGTTAGAATGATTCTCACAAATTTTCTTTTCCAACTCAATAGAAGGCAGTGGAAAACCTTTGCACAACATCCAAGGAGAGCAATGGTCTTCCCTGTTTCCGCTATGGAGCTCTTCAGCTTGTGATTCATACTATAGATCCTCTTGGAGAAGGTAACTTTTTTATCATTTCTTTTCTATGCCAAAAGAGGGTAATTTTTCATCTTGTATTTTTCAATCAGAGGAGTGAGCTGAAAAAACTGCAAAGGGAGTTACATTGCAACATCTACTTCTCCCTCTCCCTCTGTTTCTATACATCTCTTCCATTTCAGTGAACTCTTTAAACCCTAATATCAGTATGTACATTCTCTATACTGTTCTCTATTCATTTCATAAGATGTTGACAAGGAGAATGTGTTTTACAATCAAGAGCTTTGTTTCCTCTACTCTAGAGATCTTAATGTTTGATTCAGGGGTGTCATGGTAAGGAGAAGTTAGATTTTAGTCACCTGTACGTGTCAAGGGGTTGATATAATATTATCAAATTGATTGATTTTTTATTGAATTTACAATGATTTGTTTCCTCTTCTGTTCTTAATAGCATCTGTTGCAGTGAAAGTCAACAAACTCAAGAAACTCAAATGTGTTAAAGTCAAAGTTGGGATAGAGAGAGACTCATCTGCTATATCTTCAACTCAAGATGTGAATAAATTCTCTTCTTTGGAAAATCAAAGACAACTTAATTTTCCAGCTGTAAATAGTTCCATGAATGTTCAAGTAGACTCAGCTCAGGCTTCATCATTTGGCAATCACACAGTTAATCTTGATGGCTATAGTGCTTTTGATGGACAGAGAAGAGACTCGTTATATCAGATTAAAAATGGAGATTTAACATCCAGGGATTCTAGTTTAGTCAATGGGGATTCCAGTCTTCCTCTTGTAAATATTGTCCCTGATGAAAATCATGTACCTGGTAGAGTACTTGACATGAGTGAACATAGTAGTAATGTATATAGAACTTCAACAGAGTCGCCAAGCTCACAAACAACAGGGTTACAGCTTTCTTCTCATCAACAATTAGTAGACGTTGAGAGTGCCAGAGAGGCTGCTGTGAGTATCCTAACATTTTCTTTGTTCACGTTCTACATATCTTTCAAAAGAAAAGAAAACTGAATCAGGATGTTTTACTCTATGAAGATTATGGCCAAGCAATGGTATACTTTAAATTTATTGCTTTTGTATGGATAAGAAAATCAAATCAAGGATTAATTAATTGTTAACTATTCATTTAATGCATTTATCAATTAAGGAAGGTTAGGACAAGACTGCAATAGTTTCACTGATTTGCAAATATTAATCTATGGTGTAATACCTTTTACAATGCCTTGTGTGTTTGTTGCCTAACAAATGATTTCTTCTCTTTAAAGCTGGATGATGAGAGTGAACCCATAGATTTAAGCTGGCCTTCAGGCTGGAAAGATAGAATAGTTTATATCATCAGAGCACCTGTTGTGTTCTGTATGTATTACACAGCTCAGGATATCAAAAGACCAGTAAGTTACATGCATTGTATGGTTTGTCCATTGCTGACATTATGCAGAATTATGCTTGAGGAGTTAAGAAACTGCACCACACATGTACACTGACTTGTATTTAAAGTAAATTTTCAATTGAGTGTTGTGAGTAATCAGAGGTTGCTTTTGCTTTGCTCTTCTTTGCTGGTTGATTGGTCCAGGTCTCATAGCGATCAGATTCTAAACTAAAACCAATTGCAACTTGATTACCTGCGTTTTCCCACGCTTCACATTGGCTCCAAGTTATATTTTCCTTTGTTATGATTTGCTGTTTTGATTATTTTTGTTTTTGTTTTGCAACACTCTGTCAAAATATTCTCTATTCTGCAAAGAGGGAGAGGAAAAAATTGTTGTCCATGGTGTGTCTTCTTTCTGAAAGCTTGGCCTTGCTCTTCTTCTAGTATTGTTGTGAAGCCATGACTAGATCAATTCTGCATGTGCTGAGAAAAAGTCGCACAATGATAAATTTTATAAATCAACTAACCAGGCATGACCCCATTAGGCCAGCAATACAACATTAATTTTGATTCCTCATGCATGGTATGAAAGATTAAGGTTTTGATTTTATTTTTAGGGAAAAAGGTACTTGTATCTTTGGTGTTTTGTCTGGTCCATGCTTTGGATTGTTGGGTTTTCTTATTTAATGGTTTGGTGGGCGACTGAAGTTGGAAGTACTCTTGGGATTGAAACAGAGGTAAGAGAATAATGTTTTAACTTTTCACTCTGAGGATCTCATTTTTAATTCTCCTGCTGGGTCTGCCTCTTCCTTCTCTTTCACACCCTCCCCTCCCTTATCAGCATCCTTTTGTCTTCCTCTAGCAATTATCCAATGAAAAGAAACAAAAGATCAGGATGGGAAGGGTTGATGTAATCAGTAAATCTCCTTACTGTCTGCCATACAATTCTTATGACGTTAGTTTTGAGAACTTTTTATTGGATCAACTAATAATCCCCTGATTGATATTTCCCTGTATTCTTGTCAATCATCTGTTTGATATGGTATTGATATGGTATGGAGAAATTCTTTCTTAGTCACACGTATGGGAGTTAAAGGGTTAATTTCCAACGGGATAAAGTACGGTGTTTGGCACTGTATTTTCATTGACCTGTCAATAAAAGAGCAGGGAATTCAATTCATGTGAACACGCTTTGCCATTAATTGTAGGTTTCAACTATTTTTTATAGCTGAGGTACAATTTTTCTTAGTGGCTCGAGTTACTCAATGAACTCATTTTCTTGGAATTTAGATGAGACAGTCATGTTCTATCCTTTTCCAGATCATGGGATTAACATTCTTAGCAGCAGGAACCAGTATACCTGATCTGATTACTAGTGTTTTAGTGGCAAGGAAAGGCTTTGGTGACATGGCTGTGTCTAGTTCTATTGGCAGCAACTTGTTTGATGTCACAATAGGGTAAGAGGAACATATAAGCTTGATTTAAATGGCATTGTGTATCAAGAATAGCAGTGCAGTTTTCAAAGGTAATAAAGAATGGTAGGAACTCCTTGGTACATGTAGCTACCTTACAAAAACTCTTTTAGCAATAGGAAGATCTTTAATGGCTTAGAGAAACTCTTTTTTTCAACCTTACATGTATTGACATATTTAATATTAAGAATCCATTTTCTTGCCTAGGCTGCCTCTACCATGGTTGATTTACAGTGCTGCAAATGTTGGCAAGGCTATGGTCGTCAACAGCGCAGGTCTCTTCTGTTCAGTGTTTTTGCTCTTCATCATGTTGATAGCTGTAGTTATCGCAATTGCTGTCAGTAAATGGAGATTGTCCAAACTGCTTGGTGGTGCCATGTTCCAGCTCTATGTTGTTTTCCTTGTCATATCATTGTTGTTGTTGAAGGATGTCATTAAATGCCCAAAAATCTAAAGGTAATTAGGTCTGATTTTTGCTATTAATAATGCATAAATTTATTTCCCAGTAATGCAAGCCAGGACTGGTTATTCTTCTGACATCATGCAATATATATTTTTTTTATCTTTCATATCTACACCAGTATTGGTACAGGGTGGGAAATACTTTTTTGTTCAATAGACATATCTATAGCTTTGTAGTGTTCTTTGCATCCTGGTGAAAACATTATGGGAGTTGTTGAGTCAAGCCCTGTTCAAAGGGTCGTGATAGTTTCAACCATCATTACAACACAAACTATCATGTGCTATCATCGACTATGCTCAAATTCATCATGATAGTTGATGATAGTTTTTGCAGTTTGAATGAGCAGATGATAGTGAATGATAGTTTTTGGGTAAACAGTTTAGCCAAAACCAGGCTCAAACTGAAATGGCAAATGGTAAAATGACTAAAATAGCTGTAAAAATTTTTCAGAATGTCTCATGGTTTATTCTCATCATATCATGGTAGGCTTCAGTATCTTCAACTTGCAACTTTTTGAGTAAAATTTCAAATGCCACAGAATAGTCTGACTTCAGCGCACATTGTATTTGTTTACAATAATGCAATCTCGTTGCATGATCTAGTCATCTAGCATCAACTACCATGACCACCTGAATGGGGCTTTTGTGTTATTATTCCTTTCACACCAGGATCTCAATATCAATTCTCCTTTTTGTCTGGCATACATTTCTTACAATCCAGGCTCTGAGAATATGAGGTTAAATCATACTTTAAGTTTATTTTTTGCTCTCTTCTCATAACCTATTGCTTGGCTGTATATAGATATGTTTTAGGGAGAAATTATTCGTTGGTTACTCTTGATTGAAAGGGTTAACCCTCTAGAAGAGGGCAGGAATTCTTTAGCCTCTTCAGCTTTGAGAATAATTATCTCTAAGTAACGTGGTCAAAATAGATTTGACATTGTTGCTGACTATCTTGTTTGTATTTGTTGCAGAATAAATTTTTTTCAAGAGGGATTCTACATTTCCATTTTCTCCACATCTCTGGCAGGCTTTCATAAGCAGTCTTTCACATCAGTGCACCATGCAGATATCTGCACTCAAATCTTGTTGTACCTTTGTCACTCTCACCAACATAGAACAAATAAATCTGGTATCCCTGTAGATGTATTTATATTTTAGAATATTTAGTGGTGCTTCATGGATTAGCATTTAATATGTTTTGTACAAAAAAATTTGTATCTCTCTGTACAGAATGATATGCATACATTTTGTCACTTTGCACTCTGTTTGGTGCATTTATTTTCTTATTTATTTATTGAAATGGTGGCCACCCAAGTTGTTTTTGTCGTTCATTTTGTGGCCAACCTATGATTTCTGTGTTTTCAACAACTTTGAAGAATGTCACTCCAAGTGATAGCCAAACCTTACCACTTATTCCAGTATTTTCCATATGCTTCAAGATGACACCAACTCCAGATGTAAAAGATGAAGCAAGTTGCAATTTATAATTTGTTAGAAAAACTTTAAGGTAGTGATATGAAATCACTGTATACAAGCATAAGATTTGACCTTTTCAGCCTGTAGGGATTCAACTGTAAATGCATTCAGAGAGTATAAATCACTAACTGGTATTTTGGATTTTTTAAAAAATGCAGTCATTTCTTCTCCATTTTGACTTCACAACTTGTTCACTTGAACTCATGCAGAGAGAAAGGCTGAGTTAGCACCCTCCTCTGTAGAAGGTCGACAAATTCTCAGTTAAGAATGGATAACTTATTTATTGATCACCTTTTAAGATGGAGAAAAAACGTTTTAGAAAGTTTTTCATGAGCTGTAACTTAGTGTACATAAATTATGGAAATATTATTATGGTTACAGTCGAACTATTTATTTGTGATTCTAATCACTAGTGTTGTTAATAGTTAGTTGATTACAGAAGAACTTCATCAGTCAAGAATATAAAGTAATTGGATGTTGACTGCAAACCTTATTTAAGACTTGAATTGATGGAAGATTAATTAACTTAGAATTTATTGATTCAGAAATAAACAATCCACTTGCAACATAATAAAACTTCCCTTAAATTTTTATTTTGTGGAAGACCCAAGACACCTAAATGCTTTTGCACAGGACTTCATATCAAGAAATGCAGGTTCGAAACTCTAATTGGAAGGGTCATTGTGTTCTTTCCTTGAGCAAGATACTTTATTCTCACAGTGTCTCTCTCTACACCCAGGAGTATTAATGGTTACTGCCAAAGTGTAAGCAAATACTGAGGAAATAGGAAGGGGTGGAGGGGGGGGGGGTATTTTGAGATGGACTACCCTCCCATCCATGGGGGAGAAGAAATACTCTTTGTTACTTTGGGTCATTGAAAGCACAAAATTCTGCTGTACTTATGGACAGCTTTGGTTCGAGGGCTGATTAGTTTTAAATTTGTATTTTGCAACCAATTTCTCCTGATATCACCCCCTCTATTCCCTTTCCAAAACTATGAATGGCCACAGGGGTGGAAGAGACAACATGATGATCCCTCTCCCTTACTATCAGCAGTAGATTTAGTTCAATGACAAGTTAGCCAGGTTCATGGCAACAGGCTCAGCTTCAGATTTATTCTACTACTCTGCATTTGCTGCAGTTTGCAGCAGTTGTTTTTTGGGGGCTCTCTCATCCACCCTTTTTGTTTTTCTTTCCATTGGCCCCTAGGACCCTAGCCCTGTAATTCTACGTAATAATAACCCATGTAAAGGCAAGGAGCAGTGCAATTTTCATTGATACTGTTTACTTTAGGTAATGGTGTAAAGCTGTAAAGGTAAGTATCTCCATCAGTTACCCACTACTGAATTTTATTTGAAGTACTCAGATGACTTTTTTTTTACAAGTTCTCTCTTGTCATAATTTTAGTAAAAAATTTGACCCTAATGAAATCACACACTGGTTTAAATGTCACCATTAGGTGATGTACTATTGTTACTTACAGTATCAATATACACAGATTTGTACATTAATACAATTCAATTCAAAAAAAAAAAATTTTTACCTCTCAAAAAATTGATTACAAAAAAGAAAAGGTTCTACTGCTATTTTGAAGCATCTTTTAAATCTTTGTGTTGAGTATAACATCTAAATACTCCAGATAACAGCTTCGAAATTACTTAACTACTGAAACCTCACACAATAGTGAACATTTTACTTCATAATGAAACCTTGTATAACAGGAATCAACCACTACTGTGTGGTACAGCTGTTAAATGAGAATTCCAGGTTAACTAAAGTTATATGCCACACTCCAGCAATTTAAAGAGCTGATCACCTACTGATCATTTGATTATTATTATTCTATAAATAAATTATTTTGCTATTTAGCAGCTGAAAGCTAAAGCTGTAAAAAGCTAGAAATTCACTCAATTACAATTCAACTTTCTGCTAAAGGAGGTGTCATCTCCAGGCTTGCTGCAAGTCGTGTGCTGAGAGCATTAATCTCCTCAGCTTTGTAAGCAAGCTCTTGCTGCAACTCAGTTAGCTCTTTTACACGTGTTTCATTCAAAGCTGTCTCATTCAAGCGTGAGCTCATCTCTGCTGTTTTTAACTGCAGTCTTTCAATATCAAGCTGCAATGTCTAAAAGAGAAAAAAACTAGTTATTTAGAAATGAATGCTCTTGACTCAAAGATGAAATATAAGGATTCAATTTTGGAGGCCTCCTGGTGTGCAACTGCCCCAGCTTCCAATTGCCACGTGGAACAATGAAATCTACTTGCTACTGAACATATAGCTGGGATACTCTGCCACTAATAGCTTGCAATTAGCCCCCTGTTTGGGTCACCTTCACCCCTAAGGATGACTAGTATCTAATTTCTCTCCAAGTTATCACTACTAAATTGAACATAAGGCTCATCAGAATTGTTAGGAAATGGTCGCAAACTTGAAAAGCTCTTGATCTCTCACAAAATTCTAATTTTCAGTGCCATTGGAAAAGGATGAAGAACAGAGTGGAGAATAAACATGCTGGCGTTAAAGTTAAGATTGAAAATGAAACGTCTCAGATGGAAGAAAAGTGTGTGAGGAGGTTGAGCCATAAGCTGATTGAGGATTAAGGTGGGAGTAGCTCATCACATGCTACACATCATTCCTTCCAGGGAGTAGTCCATTTCATTGATTTCATAACCAACCTGGTTCTGGTTTGTGAGTTCTGCATTTGCTTGTCTCAGAGAGGTGATTTCCTGCAGAGTAAAGAAACAAAATTGGTATAAATAGCCTTGTTGAACTGCAAAAGGTCACTTCACGGTTAGGTTTGACAGAAACAGAACATGCTTCATTGTACTACATCTGGATAACCATGCTTGAGTAAACAGGCAGCATGCTGTATTCTGACAACATGCAGCTTTTTGCTTCTCTCACCTCGTCCTTCTGTCTGATCATGCTCTCAAGTTGAATCACACGGCCATCCAGGGTGAGTTTCTCTTGTGTCAGGGAATTATATTTCTCACTTACTTGGTCAGAAGATTCTAATTCATGGACCTTTCAAAAAAGGAAATACATGTGAGCTAGCACTTAAAAATGTCTCAGCTATCAGACATCAAGTTATATAAGTTTTCTTGTGAGAATATGGAAAATATACTGATAAAAATACCTCAATAGTGATATCTGCACTATATTAGTTAATAATTAATAATAATAAAACTTAAATTAAAATTTCTTTCTATTTTATAAAAAAACAACAATAGAAACAACTCTGATACTTGGTAAATCACTTAGGACTAAACTGTACATTTAAGTCCAAGATAGATGATGCTGAAACCTGAGACATAAAACAGACATTGTTATCACTTTGCTGGTCAGTGGAGCATTTTATAGGCTAAAATATAGATTTTGGCTGACTAAAATTAATTTTAGCCCCCTTGCATGCATGGGCATCATTGTTCAGACTGTTTTGTTGTCATTTTTTTTCAGTTCTTATTTCCTTGAAGCCCTCTCAAGTGATAATTATAGTAGTAATGCAGTTTACACTCTTCTTGGGCTCTTCTCTGGATCACCTTGCAGCTCAGGCTAAAATGACTCTGATTCCGGCCCAAACCATATTTGTGACCACAAAGTTTTGTCAGAAAAAATTGATAACGTGAAAACTTAAAATGTTCTTAACATATTTTAAATAGCTCACCTTTTTCCTGAGTTTACCATTTTCTTCCTTGTAGGCATTCAGCTGCTTTTTCCACTCTTCAACATTAGTTGTGCTTTCCTGAAGTGCTGCTGTTAACCTTGCATTGTTATTCTTCAATGTTGTCAGCTCTGTCTCCCATTTTTTAGCATTGGTTGAACTGCAGTAATATTTGTGGAGTTAGATTCATACACAGACAACCAGACTCCTCCATCAGAGCAATAAATGTGTTGCATAAAAAGGTTGTTTGTTTTACTTGATCAAAGTTTTGAAGTTTGATGGTGACCAAAATTTATAAATTTTTACTGTTCAGTTTTCATGCTACACTGCATTTCACCTACCTCTGAGCAAGGGCCATCTTCAATCTATCATTTTCATATTTCAATTGAGATTCGGTATTTCCAATCAGTTTATGACTGATCCCAGATGATTCTTTTGATTCATCCTAAAATGTAAAAACGTTTAAGATCATCTAAATCAACTCAGCTGGACAAGAATGCTGTGTCATTGCTTACAAGTTTACCTGGCCACAATGAACAACTTATCATATCTAGCAAGGGAAAGTTTTGTTTTCAACTTTACAGGAAGCAAGATACAGCTACATGTATACATAAGAACTTATTTTATATGGTGTACTTAGATCATTTCTGGGCACAAACAGAACAAACTTGAAAACGTGACTAAATAAGTAACATATCCACTTTCAAAGAAAGTTAGACCTCTGTAAACTTCTGGCAAAATTTAGCAAGCACTTTGACATGCACCTCCAACCAAAAATTGACTATACATCAAAATGAATAGAAAAGGAATCCTTTGACAAAACTTTCAGTAATAAATACAAACTAGGCCTCACTCAAATGGCTTCAATGTATCTTTCATGAAAACAACCAAAATTTGCACAGTCATGCATCCTGCTTGGTGTATTCAAAAAGTGAGGAACTTAATTTAGAATTTGTAAATGTACCTTTACAGGAATATTCAGTTTCAATGATGCTGGCAAAGATACTTTTCTTTTCACAAACTTTTCCATTTTGTTCTTTCTCAATTGAACAGATGCCATTAAGTAAGTTGAGGTGATTCAGAAAAAAACTCGTATTTAAGATGTGTGGCTTGCATGATGATATAGCTACAGAAATTTTTTATTATTTTTAGTAGTCTTGCAAAGGATCCATACAAAGCCTTTTGTTAAATCACCCATTATAACCAGTCATCTGTCAAAAATGACAACAATTACTGGCCTGCTGTTACTTACACAATATTGATATCAGAACATATACAAAGGTGTATAAACCAACAGTTTTAACATACAGCTTATAAACCCTTAAAGTTTAGCACAGAAGTGTTACCCACAACAATCGTGACTCGATCAATAATAAGCTTAAATTTGTCTTTTTAAAATTATTATAATCTCTCATGACCTTTTTAAAACATATGCAGTGAAATCATGCTAAAGACTCAAGTAATTTATTAGCAAAAATTTGCCACATTGTATTTTTAAGTGAAAATAGTCCCTGGTTTTATTGTTACAACTGAGGGGGGTAAGCAAAGTTTTGCACTTGATATTAGCTTGGAGTCCAAGTAGGTAAACTTTATTGTAAAAATATGGTTGTTATTCTAACAAAAATATGTCAAAACAATGACAGGTTAATAATTCATAAAACGTTATAGTAGTCAAAATGCTTTGAAGAATCACACTTAAATGCAAACAGCTTTCAGATCTTCTGTTTAGTGGTTTTCATCAGCACTTTGATGTTAATTAAGAAAACAGTCATTCAACCATGACTTTTAATCTGGCCAATATTTGATTCATTGGATGATAAAGTAAATCTCTGATTGAAAAGGATTCAGCTCCCTCAAAAGAAATGTTCAAAAATTCTATATTTGTAAGCAACCATCAACCTGCATTTGCAAGATAAAGAAAGTTCTTTAACATCTAAAACAGGTAAGAACCTTTTAAAAAACACAAACAAGCCCTCCAGGTTAAAAAACAAAGAGATCACATCAGAATAGCACATAAAATTGAATAAATCATTACATCTTAAAATATATTAACATTCAAATTTTAACAATGATGGAATCCCCTTTTAAAACTCTGGAATTCTCAATTCTTCAAGCACTCAAAAACAATTCAATCCTAGTGCCCAAAATTTGATTCAAGCTGTGCATACAATGGCCAACTTCTTACAGAAAGCATACAATTTAAAGCAGATTAACATACCAGTGTTTCTAGACATAACCTGAAAGTCACGAAAGAAGCCTAGGTGATTTAAATACTGCTGATCAGAAATTAATCTCATTTTTCCATTATTTAAGTATCATTTAAATCAGTTTTCAAATAATGGCACATCAAAGAAAAATTGCTATTATCAAATTTCAGGACCCTTAATACAAATTTGGCAATGAGTTCATGACAAACTTAACAAAAGGAAAAGGAGTGAATTTGGAATTCTCTTTGGTTAAAAGTTTCTGTAACCCCACATATCTTTGCCAGATTATCTGATCACTATTTAGCACGAATGATAAATATATTACAAACAGAAGCTTTCTGATAAAAATATTATCCAAAAAATTAAATTGAAGGGCAATTTTTAAGTTACAGTGACCACCTAGCAAGGAGGCAATTGGTTTACAAACAATGTGAATTATGCCTAAAAATAATACATTGCATATAAATTTTACAGAAAAGCAGGGTAAAGAGAGATTTATGGTTTTTTTTTTTTAATTTGTGATGCACAAAATACTATTTAAAGTAGATGTGATGTGTGAATGTTCCAAAAATTTGGATGTGAAATGGGTTCAAGATCCTGCTTTGCTGCCTCTTCTAACACAAAAATATATGTACCTACCTCACCACTGCTCGCAGATGAGTTACTTTTTAGTGATGGAGATTTGTGACCAGCACCAGGTGTACTGTGAGGGGACTCAGTTGTTCCATTTACTGATCCACTTGAAGTGCCATTAGTAGTAACGGTGTTAACAGGTGCTGCAGGAGAATTGGAGTTTCCACTGTTGTTGCTCACAACTGTTTTTGTGCCACCCTTAGCTTCTTTAAACTTCTCTGCAAACTAATTGTTACAAGAGGTAAAAGTTAAGACTTAATATGAGAGCTGCAGCTGAAAGCTTTAATGAACAGTATTACAGCCCTTTGCTTCAAAGCAGGATTGGGCAATCTATAGTCAGAGTTTAAACTTTCATGCCTGACTTCATTCAGTTTGTTGAATGACTTGGTACCCCCATGGTTCCAACACAGGACTTTTCACTCCTAGGAGTGATCACTAAGAAATTTCTCCTTACAATCACTGCATGTTGTCAAGAGTAAAAGAGATGAGAAGAAAGAAAACTGACTGCAATAAAATACCATCCTGCACAGAAGTAATAGCTTTATTCCAAGCCACTTCTTGCTAAAGAAACCAGAATAAGATTCAGAACTTCTGCGGTATTGTATGCCGAGTTGACCTTCCAAAGTGGCAGTTGTGACAACTTAAACACATAATATAGTAAATTACACTATGGCTTTTACTTGGAAATCTAATGCAAAAAAAATTGGGGAGCAGGCTTAGTTTCCTAACCTTATTGAGTTCAGCTTCTGATGGAAATCCTAACCCAAACACAGTGTTTGCCCTGGGATCTGACCACTGACCAAACTTCTGTGACGTCTTAGTAAATGTCATGTTTGCTAATACAGTACTGTTAATAATTGCCTGAAAAGGAATAACAAAAACCTTTTATTATTTTGGCACACCAAAGTAAACCTGAAACAGAATATTGATACTCTATGTCACATACAAATCTACTTTCCTATAAAATCTCCCTGAATTCTCTCACCAGGAAGGAACATTTGATAAAATTTGCCTTTGATGGGTTAGGACATGACACATAACCTTTCTTCAAGAAATTCATCAGTTTGAGCATTTGGAAAAAAATATATAATAAGGTAGTTAAAGGTGCTTAAATTAGGATCATAACACCTGTGAGGTTTGGGAGGGGGGCCTATCATGTATTTGTGTCCTATGGGTTGAGGAGGTGGAAATCTTCCTTGTTTGTTTTTACTTGAAGATATGTATAAAAATATCCATTGAAACTAAATCTAGCCAGGTTGTCATGACACACAAACATTTTCAAATGAGCCCTCAGGTTATGCTATTTGGAGTGTCATGTGAGTAAATTTCATCATACAACTACCACACGAAAAAATACCAAATAAATCATTACTTCAAAGGAGACAGTTTGATTCAGTTTCCAGTTTCCAATTATGACCAAAAGCAGCTCAATCAATACAGTATTCACACATTCATAGTTGAAAACATATTTGACTTCAATTTTGTTAACATCATAAAAGTGCAAAAACGATGACAATTTACAAATAACTGGCTTCATCGTTATCCTCGTCAAACATTAATTTACAAATTTGAGTTCACACGGAACGTTGTACCTTGTAACATCAATACGTACATACATTAAAAATAACCAAAAAGTCCATTGTGAAGTAAATTAGTGGAAACAAAATGAAGCCTAACGCACAATTAATTTTAAAGCAATGAGCTCAACTTTTCGTTTCCGTTTTTTAAAAATTTTCAATTCAAAATCGTGAAACCGTAACGTAATAAAATGTTTACATGCCGAATTTTATTGTTCCATTCATCATCAAGGCTTCAAATGAGTTGAAAAATTACCTTAACTCCCAATTTTTAATTACGCTGTTTTCTCAAACGGAGAAATGAGAGAAAAATTTATGCAAGCATTAATTCATAGACACACGACGTCTACATGCAAAATAGGCAAAAAAAAACAAACTGGCCTTTGACAAGGCTTCTTGTTACGCATTACATTTGCTGCACTTCAGGTATGCATAAAATTTATTTCCTTTTCGAGTGATTACACTAAATTTACAAGATTACAACTTCAAAAAGCTACTCCAAAGCGCTTGTTGTCTAGCAATCAAAACTTCTGTATTTTTTCTGAAAATATATAGTTTCAGTCGGGAGACAATTAATTGTGGGACACTTCAGTTCTGGCTAGTTGCCATATTGTTCGAAGCGACTAAACTGACTTCCTTCATAACAGGAAAATACAACAAAACTTCAACCAAAGAAACTTCCTTTGTGAAAACTTCGCACCAAACAGTCTCCAGCAATAATTGTCCATGATTAGTGAACAAGAAATGACTGGGATTAACAAGATATCACAACGCAGTTGTTTCTAAGAATAGCGAATAAATAAAGATTCACTTGATAAACACAAGGCGACCTATCTCGCGAGAAACGCTATTTTCTCACCTTCGCGCCATCAACAGAAATGATTCGGTGTGTTCCTTGGTTAGGATCATAGTAAAATGATACAGTTACCGCCTGCTTGGAACACGGTAGCCAGCTCTTTTTCGTTGCAGGATCAATCTGGAATACATGGGCCCGTGTCGAAAATACCGGTTGCTCCCTGTAGAGGAAATACATCGATACGAAATCAAAATATACTCCCGTTTAAATTATGACCACTTTCTGAAGTTAAAAAAAAGGACCAGTTTACCCCATGGATAAATAAGCTATTTTCTCGCGGCAATATCCTATCGAAGCTCAGTTTACTGCAAGATGTTCTTCATATTCATGTCAACTGATCTTATTCACACTCTGTGTCTAAGTAACCGCGCCAGCAACTTGGATTCCACTTTAACGGATGTTTACAAATTTAGGAGTTTCGAAATATTTTAGGAAAAGGACATCAACTTAGCAAAATCAAAAAGAAAATATGCAAATTTAACTAACTTCTAAACTCCCTGCTTTTAATTTTTCTCATGAAAGCGAAAATTTTTTTTATTACAAATGCAAAAGATTTAACCTGTGATAATATTTATTTTTCCAACTTTGCAGCCAAATTTTATATTATTTATATTGTGTGCAAGCAAAGGAACAAAACACAAAAGCTTTGTAAGAAGACCGACAACAAGTCAGAGATAAAAAATAGCCTCACACGTGAAAAATGACAGAGTTATTCCTAATAAAAATGAGTGCTTTCCTCTCTTTTTTGGCAGCTCTTGGTCATAAAATATGATTTTTTCGAAATTCACACGAGGGAAGGAAATTACTCGTTGATATATATTGGAATTAGTTTCAACATTTTTCAATCAATGTCTGTCAGGAAAACACTATAGAAAGGAAATAAAGAGTCTAAAAAAACAATGATCTGTAAGTTTACAGACTGATAAAACTTATGACCATTGAAAATAGACGAGAATAGAAAATGATTTTTTAAAAATGATAAAATTCCCGATTTAGTTTTATATAACGTAGCCAAGATTTTTTTGGTTTCGACAGTATATTTATCTACTGTGATATTTTTGACAACCTTAATGGCAACACGCAAATATTGCAAAGGCACTGAGAGAGATAATTTAATCTTTACGCTACTATTGTGACCTCCAGCGCTGAAAACACTTAATAATTTTACGTCATTCAACTCGAGTTGTAGATGTCATTATACAAAACTCTGAGCTAATATCTGTGACCAGAAGACCAGTGTTTCTCCTTTTGAGCTAGTCTATAACTAGGAGAATTGTGCTTTTCGAATTTGAAGCGTACCTTCGACTGAAAATTGAAGAAAATTCTTGAATTATCAATCGAGTTGAGCTGATTAATGGTAGAGCTGAGAACTTATTTGAAGGCGGCAATCCGTACGGAATTCTTTTGAATTTATAATCATTTTAATCGTTCTCTAATCAATCCGTATTTATCTGAGGATCAATTATACTTATCTAATATAATATTCAGATCGGTATCTCTACGAATTAAGTAATGCGATCTCAACCGCTGCATGTTTAAAGCTATATTTTAAAAACAAAGCTATTTTGAGTTGTGACTGGAGTTCGCAGAAACTGCAAGTACCCAACCTAACTCAAAAACAGTACACTTGCACAATTCTAAGGCTAAACTAGTTGTGTTGCCAGTCAACCAAGCGGTTGAGAAAGTATGGAGTGCTTCATTTTTATGACTGAACATTATGCAAAATTGGTAATTTAAACAAATAGAAAAACTTTGAGTTGAGCGTCTGTGTGCAATTTAAAATGGAAATCAATTTGGCTCAACCCCAATCTTTTCTGTTCAGCAAAATAACAGTTCTGCGATAAAGCAGCCTGTTTAACCAAAACAAATCGTAAAGACGTGACCTCAACCATGTATACAGAAACATTTCACCGTCGATAGAAAGGTGCAAGTTTGCAAGTATGTGAATTTAACTGACCGGTGCCAAAAAAGCAAACAAAAACTGCTGGAACTCGTCGTAAAATACCAAAATTTAGTGGGTAATCCCACCAAACAGGACAAAAACTTATCTAGTTCTTACTCTGGTCTTGGAAGATTGTGCTGGAAGTCCATGGCTGCCCCATTCAAATCCGTGAATTGGCTGGGAGGGTCGAACACGATTTCCAACGGCTCCTTGTGCGAAAGACTCAAACGCGAGCGAACTTGTTTAAACATTTTGACGTTTTGGCCGGCTTTTTTGTGTAATTCAGATTATTGACGGCGTTCAAAGCAAACAGACTTTTTGTATTTGTTTCCTTAAACTGAAATTTTTGTCAATCAATCTCTAATGAGAGTAAATGATACTCTTGTGAGCTTGAGTCAGCTAATGCTGTTGTTGAGGAGTTGAAAAAGTTTCGGGTAACTTTTCTCAAATTTTTCAAGCGTTGTCAAGCGACATACCTATCATTATAACTCACTTAGCTCTCTGTTAAGCATATAAACAACTCAGACGTGCGTTAAAGAGTGCATGAAACGGAAGGGTCATTGAGCTGCTGGAATTCTTTTGTTAGATGAATAAAAGAGATTTCGCAATTCATTCGTTTAATTACCATAACACAAAAAGACTTATCAACAACTCTTTCAATATCAGAAAACAACCCCTAGACGAAGCAGTTCAGGTTTGCATGCTCGAAAGCTTTCATCTGCCGACGTGTTTAGTGATACAGATAACACGCATTTTTACAGATTATTGCGTCAGGGCATAATTTTCTGTTAATTTCTAATTTTGTTTTTCTCTAAGCCTGGAAGGAAGCTAGGTAATGGCCTTGGAATTTCCTAAGCGACTACCCGCTGGTCAAAAGCCCCGCAGAAACTTTGTCTTCCGTGTTTTGTTGCTCATGATAAAAAACATTAGTCACAAAAAATGAGAAAAACTGCTTCAGTTTTCTGCTAAAGTTTTTCAGTGTGCAATACTGATGCCGTATCAACATCCGTTGAGGGTAGAAAATGTTAAAGGGACCCAAACCGTTTCAGATCTCTCTCGTGCATAGTCAAAGGACTACAAAGTCTGGGTCAAATCCTTCGTGTGATTTATTTACTCGGCTTAATGGTCTGCTGGTTTCCAGGATGGACTCAGGTGGCAAGGTGTTTCCTGTAATAGTCTTGGGAAGTAATTCCGAAGGTAACAGCAGATACTTCTTGAAAATATGCCGACCACTAAAAAAAAAGGAACTATGAAAGATAGTTTTAAAAAGTTATGGATATTGACCTGCGGAGTAATTTTCACAGAGTTTTCGCAAACTTCGGCTAACCGTCAAGAAACTGTCTAGCGAAGAACAAGTCGAAACGGTCATGGACTCAAGCAGCCAAGATACCAAGAAACAGTTGAAAAAAGAGCAAAATAGAGGCAAGCTGAAATGAGCCAGAAATTGTGAGTAAAAAAAATTATCGAGATGAAAGAAAAGCATTTGTAACACCGTAGCTTATGAACCTTAACACCGTCAAACCTCAAACATTCAACTATTCATCTCTGCCCTTATTTCTATTCAAACCGTCTTTGCATTGATTTGAGCACGGACACAGAGTTCTGTATTTCTAACAGATTGCTATAGTGTTGGCACCTTGTTCCAGCCCTTTCTTCATTGCAATCGAGTCAGGGCGCTACTTACTGATGCAACCATGCAACGGTAGCTCGAAAATGCATACAGGACGCACAGGCATCAGCCAGCCACTCACACCACTTAAAAATGGATTCCACGTTGCTGTGCGTCTGTTCAGTGATAGATCACAGATGACGTCAAACTGAGTTAAGAACCGAAACGTGGCACACGAGGCGCAGCTAAGTGTGTCAGTAATGTATTTATTGCATTTAGACGTCATCTGTAGTCTATTACGTTACGGAAACATGGAATCTATTTGTCTTAGAAGGTAAAAAAACAAAATGTAGTTAATAAAGACGCCATCTATGCGTTTGACCTCCAATAGATCAAAGTTAAAGTAATGGGCTCCTGGTAAGAACCAATTAAGAGGCATCGGTGTATAATTCAGCGTATCATATCACGTATAAATCATCATATCTTAACCATGTCTCTAAGCCTTTAATATAGAGAATGGAAACTATATTCTTCTTCACTTTGCAATATATTTTGGGGAGGTTCGAACCGTAGGTAAAAATAGCATCGCCTCCCCTCCCCCCACAGTCATACCTTAGACGCCTTGGAAATTATATTCTTGCCCCCTTTGCAATTTATCTCAGAGCACTTCGAACCGTAGGGGAAAATAGCATCGGCCTCCTCCTCATCCCCCTTCCCCTCCCCCCACGATCATTCCTTAGACCCCTTTTACTCTGCTCATTTTTCATAACAGGATCACGCACAGAATCGCGTGAGAAAGATAATTGATGTCTTCTCCTAATTAATCAGAAGACTTGTTCCACTTCAACTGTGTTTTTAGTCACGTACACTAATGCTTACTAAAGTGGATAATTCCGGGTCCAAGTTAGAGGCTGACACAATTAAAAAATATATCGAAAATCGTCGAAAAAAAGAAGAATAAAGAGAAAGAAAATTTTTGTTTTTGTTTTTCAAGAATGTGTAAGAAAAAGGAGTGCGTTGTAATCGTCAGAAATGACTGATATATTTGAGGGACGAAAATATAGAGGATATTACACAGGGGAAGGAGATTTGAACTTTATGTTTGAGTGGCAAGAACAATATCTTGTGATTGTTCCCGGATGTCGTGGTCGTATTGAAAACACTCGTACCTTGAGTCGTTACGCGTTCATTTAAATTTTTTTAACACTGAAAACGTCCCCAGATGCGAGAAAAAAAAATGGTAAAAATTACCTAAGCAACCGAATTAAAACTTACTCCACTGCAAACTTCCTAGGCAAATAGAGCAGTAAATTGCTTTCATTGATCTTATTCCACATCTTTTCAACATGCCTATCAAGACGACTTCTGTAAGGCTCTCAAATATACAACTGTTTATATTTACATGCATTGAATCTTTCTCCTTTGTTGAAGTTTCCCTCAAATTAAGAAGAATTGCCTCGAGTAAGTGGGTTGATTTCTGTTTTGTTAGAATTTTTAAAATAACTGGGCTCAAGGGCCGTTATCAAACACTGGTCCAATTGAGAATTGAATAATTTAGGTGATTACTCAAGAAAAATATTATATCGAACCATAAAGGAAAGAGATATGTCACCATGTAAATGAAACTGAAAGTCCTGAGACATAAAATTCCGTGGCACACTCAAAATTCTTAAAACATTGCCCTAAAAACATATTTGTGTTTTACCTATGTGTTTTCCTACTAACACACGTTAAACGGTTCACGAAGCCCTCGGGTGTTACGGCAGCTGTTGTTTTAAAATAAAGTTTATATATTTCTTTAAAAGTGAAGAAATATTTTTTTGATATAAAGATCGACAGTGCAGAGCCACACGAATATCTTGAATCAAGAGCCCCGTTCCCCGAATATATTTGAATTGTTTCCTGAGTATTCCGATCTCGCTGGTTAATCGATTAATTTTTGCTGACATTTTTTGATGACATTATTTCCGCTCTTCATTTTAAATATTGCTCAATTTTTCAATTGACCTAATTTTCCTTTTTGCCTAATTGGTGGAAGTTTCATCCAGGTTTTTCTGGCACGCCATTTCTAAACTGGCTTTCTTTAATTTCCACTGAGGGATGCACAAAAGATATGCAGAAATGACGTAGTGTAGCTATGCTAATATAACGATCTACAGAACATTAACTTGTAATAAATCTGAATGTTAAGGTCTGAATAATCAACCTTGTATAATATTAGCCTTTTTTTTTCTTTTTTTTTTTTGATAATGGAAGGCCTTTATATGCATGCTCTTGATCTGTACATTATTGTTTGATCAGCTTTAAGGTCCCGGGGTCCGTTTGTAGTGATGTGGCAGCAATGTTTTCAATTAAAAATAAAATCTCTACGTCAGTGTGAACTACCAAAATTAAAAATTGTATCAGAAAACACATGCACAGATAAGTAACCTGGAGACGATGCAGCCTAAATGAGTTTGTAAAGCAACGAATAATTTATCTCATGAAGAAATTACATGATGAAGTGGTAGGATGTCTTAGTGATATTTTGAATCTCGAAAAATGCAGAATATTTATTATAATCAAAGCTGTCGACTACAGGGTCGGGTGGGAAGGTAGAATGTGTGGCTTATTACCCACAGGTCACTTCGATCTATCACTATTGTAAACTAGTCAACACGGCCATATTGGCTAAACAGGAAAGGAGTTAATGGTACTTTTCTCGTGACCGGCCGTCGTCTCTGCTTTTTTAGTTCTTTTTCGGTTGAAAATGGCAACCAGAAGAACAGGGCAGTTAGTTCAACGCAGTACAGCTTCGAGCGGAATAATGCCAGAAGATAACCCTGACATCGAAGGAAACGAAGGTTACGAAAGCGACGGGGAATCTGGTGATAGGAAAGAGACTAGACTCACTCTGATGGAAGAAGTGCTTCTGTTGGGACTAAAAGACAAAGAGGTAGTCTTTTTAAAACTGTTCTTGGTGTAAATTTTTTTAGGTCTTTGTTAACGGAGAGTTTCACTTCTCCAATTAGGGTTACACGTCGTTTTGGAATGACTGTATTTCTTCGGGCTTGCGTGGATGTATGATGATTGAACTGGGTCTTAGAGGAAGAATTGAACTCGAGAAAACGGGAATGCGACGGAAAAGCTTGCTTAACAGACGTGTTCTTTTCAAGAATGATAATCTAACGGGTGATGTTTTGCTGGACGAGGCCTTGAAACATATTAAAGAAACTGATCCGCCTGATACGGCGCAAAACTGGATAGAACTTCTTAGTGGTAAGTCGATTGTAGTTTATTAAACGAAACACCATCACATTATTTATGCCATATTCTTAGAGAGGTTCGATTTTCTCGCCATAACTCAAATACATTTAACTTTGTGTTTCGAGCTTACGCTGTAGCTATCGTATGTTTTATAATCACAGCCGCGTAAAACAACTCAGTTTGTGTTCTGGCGATGACAATGACAAATAATTTATCTGTTTTTTTTTTTTTTCCGTGACGATCTACGGTTTGTGTGTCAGGCGTTGTGTTTTGAGATTCACGGCCTCTTTAACCCTGTAGAAGCCTGGAAGGTTTCTCCAAAAAAGCTGAATTCTTTTAGGTCATATGGTAATGAGATCTGTTGGCCCTGGAGATATTTTAACGTGTCACTATTTAGCATATTGCTGTTTATAATCAAATATTCACCCGGGAGTAAGTTTTCTAATATGATTTATCCATGGGATACCTTAACTTTTGGGATAGAACTGTGGCTACTTTGGCCATTGCTACAGAATTAGGTTTTCGATAGAAAGACATTAGTGCGTGCTTGTTTCTGTCTGAAACCACAGTACCATACACGTTAAACGTTGCCACCATTTGTTTATTTTATGGTTTAAATTGTGTTATTAGTACCCCTTTTATTCTACGATGTAGTGGTAAAGAATGTATGCTTGGTGGAATTCTAAGTTGTGTAAGATTTGTAGATATCTCGCCTTAAGCCCTATGTTTCAAGTTGTCCTTTTTTCAAATGTTTTTTCTTGTAACCAGAAGTGCTGCAGTTGTCCAGTTCAATTTTGAACTTCCTAACGATAGTTATCCTAGAAATAAAACGATATTAAGGGTCCAGAGAGTCTCCTATACTCACTCCTAGGTGTGAACAAAAAAAAGAATGTCTCTGCTCAATGGCAATACACCAATACACTTCAAAGCTTAATCTTTATGAGAAGAAAGAAAAAGATCAGCAAGGGTGAACTGTTTCATTTATACAAAATTTTCATGGCTAAAGCTACACAAACTGTACAGTAGACAGTACTGAGAATTGGTATTTAGATATTACTAGTAAAAGCTGTAGCAATTTAACAATGTAGACTGTACAGTAGACAGTGCTAAGTGCCAAGTAAACTGTGGTACATTTTTCAAAGCCTCTTGATAAATTTTGGGCTAAAGAGTGCTTCTGTACCACACAATAGACTTTGTTCGTTTGTAAAGAATAGTTTGAAAAACTTACTTTAGAGAAAAAATGGCTTGGTCATCCATATTTTTTTACAAGAAGCCGTTTTTTAGTTCTAAAATGTTTTAGATTTGAGATTTTTATGGAAATACCTTTGAGACCTTCCACTGTTCTTTCTTTGACAGGTGAGACTTGGAACCCTCTGAAGCTTAGATATCAGCTGAGAAATGTCCGTGAACGTCTTGCAAAGAATCTTGTGGAAAAAGGTGTTCTTACAACTGAGAAACAGAATTTCCTCCTGTTTGACATGACTACCCACCCTCTTGTAGATTCTGTTTCCAAACAAAGGGTAGTACGCAAAGTGCAGGAGGCTGTTTTATCAAAATGGGTGAATGATCCTCATCGAATGGATAAGAGGACTTTGTCGCTTATCTATCTTGCTCACTCCTCTGATGTTCTGGAGAATGCATTTGCTCCATTGTCAGATGATGATTATGAACTAGCAATGAAACGTGTTAAGGACCTTTTAGATCTTGAACCAGAAGAACAAGCACAGAAACCAAATGCTAATGAGGTCATGTGGTGTGTTATTTCTGCATTTATTAAATAAAGTACTGTGGGTAAATGTAGGTAGGATTCATCTGGTGCATAAAATCACTTTTCACAGACATTTGTTGCTTGAAGGAGTTCTGCCATGATATTTCAATGTATTATCTCCATCACACAATATTGCCTTCAGCATCAGAGAAGTCACAAAATATTAGTGTGATGAAATAGAAAAATACCTATGTGGGAAGAGTAATGGATCATGAACAAGGATGGTGAAACCAGATAATCTCCTGTACATGCTCAGCATAAACTTTTGATTGGGCACAAACTATGGCATAACTCCTTGAAGTAAGCAACTCAGAGAACATGGAAATGTGCTCAAGCCATTCTCTTTTTTTTCTTTCATTTAGGTATTCATTCATTGTTTCAAAATTAGTGTAGGATAGCTGGGTTGCATTATAATTGCTTACCCAAAGCTGAGTACTCTTGAACATGAAAAGCTGTTTGCTCTCTTTGTGTCCTCTGTCAAAGGGCTTATATACACACAAGTAATGAACACTTTCTTGTTGGTCTAGGATTAGTCATGTAAGGTAGTTGAAGGTACAGTTGAGGACAGTAATTGGGGCCAAAGAAATGGATTTTAAGAAAGGAATTGAGTGTTTTTAGTCTTGTGTTGTTTCTGTTTATTATGAACTTCTAGCATACTTCATGGATGTTTTAAATGATTAATTTGGATATTTGTCAGAAAAAATATACACATCAGGGACTTTGTGTAATGTTTCATAGATAAGCTGAACAATCACGATTGAAGTATTGTTATTTTTAATACTATTAATTGTAAAAATACATTGTTCATACTAATTAATACCTAATAAATAGCTGAGTAATATCGTATTTAGCTCTTCCTGTATACATTCAAAGCCAGTGGGGAATAATTTAAAGGGAACATTGTAATTATTATACCTGAGATCATTAACAAGCAACAGAGTAGCAGCATTTCTGTTTTACCCTGTTGGTGATAGGTATTCAAGATAGCTGGCATATAGTTTGCTATTAGAATATGAATACAGAGAGGAGATTCAGATGGGCTTGTTAAAGGGAAAGCTATGAAATATGGAGTGTATATGTCTGGAAGAGGTTTGATCCATAAGAGTACAAAGCAATTGCCTTCTAAAAATTCTCCTTCCCCTACAGAAACTCTCTTCTGCCACAGAAATTGTGGAAGAGCACTGTAGAATTGTCATATTTATGTCTGGAAATTATGACTTGAACTTGATAGAAACCTTCACATTACTGATTTTTTGACAGATGTAAAGACCCAGAGAATGGCTTTTTCATTTTGCATTCTTAAATATCAATGCTTCAAGAAACCGTTGATGTTCTAGTGAAGTTTTTGGAAAACCATAAGAGTTTTCAGTCATTTTGATATCTGTTAGAGAAGAGCTGACCGTAATCAATAAGTACAGTATTGTTAGCTGTCCCTAACTATTAAGCTGTTGAATTGGTGTTTTAGGATTTAAGTCAGCCAAGTACTACCTTGATAAGAACACCAAATATTATAGTAGAATTCTTGCCAAAAAATTAAAGACTTTTTGTCTTTGCCAGACTTCTAAAGGTTATTCCTTGTGGATTTATCCAGTAGAAGAAAAAGTAAATGTTGATTTCTCTTCATCAGTTCTGGGAAGAGTTATGTAACTTTGTAGCCTGTGAAAAGAGATGCATTCCTTCTCTAATAGGTTGGTATGCAGAGCAGGAGCAGTTTTGGTGAGCAAATGCATGTTACTATCGAGGTGAAGCTGGTAGCTTACCATCTTATGAAGTTTTACAACGGCAAAAGGCTGTGGAGAGAAAGAAACTTGTACCAAGGGGGTGAGTGATAGTCAAAAGGAAAGAGAGCGAAGGGGAAGGGCCAAATGCTGGGGGAGTGGGGGTAACCTGGCAAGGGAGATAAGCTCAAGCTGAATGACAAACTCTTTCGTCAAGGGAAATTTTTCCCTTGCTTATCCTGGAAGAATCACAGTTAGGATGTCGGGCTAGATCAGCCTCCTAAAGGAACACAACCATAATCACGAATACAAAATCTAAAAAATTAAATAATTTTATTTACAGCTATTCATTGATAAGATGTACAATATTTGGCACAGATGAAATGCTTGTACCCAGCACAAACCCTTAGTTGATCATAATATAAATTTCTCTCTCACAGATTATATTATTACTGAAGTGACCAATGAAATAACGAGGTAACACTTTAGTCCGAATAAATTATAACTACATGAATGCTTTGAGAACTAATGTAAAAAGTGCTACCTTTTCTTTCAAAAGCACGTTGACATGTATCCATCTGATTGCATATGGTTGGGCGCTTCTCTCAGAAAGTATATACAATTGAAATTAGTCCTATCGTGTTGTTAAGACATTTATAAAAATTACGAAGATCTCACATGGTAAATTTTTTATTGGAATCAGCGAAAGTCAACATTTAAATTACAGTAAAACAAATAAATTGTTGGCTTTGTATCAATTAGATTTTCAGTACTAAATGCAGTAGAATTTTACCTCTTACTCTAATGTCACGGCAAAACGTTTCACCCAAACAACCTACCAGCGACGACGTGCATATGCACCCACTTAGGCGCGATATAGGTAAGCTTGGTGATTGGTTAAAAATATCTGAACTGCTGGAATCAATCAAAGCCAGAACGTTTCTCAGCCAATCAGGTTCTGAAATAGATTGCTTTTCAATGGAGTGTGGTGAACCAAATCATACGCTATCAAAACTACCAATCAGATTAAGGTGAACAGTGCCATAAACCTTGTGGTAGGCATGTACAGCATGAAGCATGAATAAAACTCGAGCAAAACAGGTTGGTTTTCGTTTTGAATCTGATTGTTTGAGAGGTTGGCGGGAGTTTTCTGGACCAAACAGGCAAGCGAGGTGAGGTAAACTTATGGTATTTCAGATTAATTTTGGTAATCAATTAAATAATGTTGTTGAGTTCAATTGTGAACAAGGATTCTTCTCTTTTCGCGCACTAGGCGCGTCTTGTAATTTCTGACCGTGCGGTTTGTTTGATTCTTTCCCGCATTCGTGCTACGATTGGCCAGCTGTGTAAATAAATAAAAGCCACGCCTTGTGTTATTTCCGTCTTATCTTCATAACTACGGGTCCGTATGGCAATTTTCTAATCAGCTCAAGTACATCCACATTCGCCATGTATGCAACCTTTTGTCCATTCACTTCAATGATTTCGTCCCCAGGCTTCAGAGCACCACTCCGCCCGGCCACGCTTTCCTTGAACACATACCTCACATGAATCGGAGCATCACCATAGAGCGAATCCTGACCCCCACCCAAAGAGAACCCTAATCCAGAGGCCCCCTTTTCGAGCGTTAATTCGGTCACAGAGGGCCCATGAGGCACTTTTTGCAGTCTTATCGGTCCACCATTGGAGAAGAATCTCTTCTTTAGACGATCGAAGGTGGAGTGTTCTCCATTATGTTTCACCACATCTAATGGAATTTTCTCTAGGGTTGGCGGTGTGGTATTGTTTGAGTTGGCCATGTTTTTCTTCTTAGTCAATTCTTCCTTCGTAGGCCAAGCATCCGAATCAGAGGTAATTTCTTTGTTAGGACTTTTGTTTCGAAGAAGAGTCATCGCTTTAGATTGTTGTCTGTGTCCTAATGGCCGGCTTACTACAAGAGTAACCCGCTCAGGAGTGTTTTTGAGAAGAGTTAAGGCTTCTAAATTTGTCAATCCTTTGAAGGACTTGCCGTTGACAGACAATAGGATATCTCCCTTCTTGATATGTCCATTGTCAGCTGTGACACTGTTGGAGAGAATTTGCCGCACCTAAAAAAAAAGAGACGGTCGGAAAGAGCTCACGATTTTACTACCACATGGCTTATAGAGCTAACTTAAAGCACTCTAAGGTTCCAAAAAAATTTAATTATCTCATTGACAGTCCACCGTGTAACAAAGAGTGACAACGACAAGGCTTTTTAAGCTCTAGCTCTAGCTCTAGCCGGCGCCCGCCAGCACGTCCCTCGCACCGAGACAGGGAATAACGGAAGAGGGAAGGAATGAATTAAGACGGTAAAGTGTCACACTCTGCAAAAGGAGATAGAGAAAAGAGTGGAGTAAGGAAAAAGGTCGATAGAAGGCGGACGTGAGGAAGGGAACACAGTAACGAGAAAAATAAGGAGATAAGAGGAAGGAGTGCTGTAGGAAAAGAAGAACCAGAAGTGCCAGGGAAAAACGAAGGAGAACGACAAGGCTGTTAAGGAGGAATTAGAAAACCATACGCGAGAATACAGAATTATAATAAACAAGGCGTTCATGAGGAAGCAACGAACAAAGGTTAACGTGTTATTCAGATTGGCCAACAAAAGTTTTCGAGTAAGAAACAAGAAAGTGCGAGATGAGAGGGGTGATACTAGGAACGACATTGATACTCACCATGATGTCATCATGAGGTGTGTCCACTCCCCCAGTGACACTCAGTCCCAAGCCTGCACGGCCATTTTTCAAGAGTTCTACGGTAAACACCTGAGCGTCGTCACTGCTGACCGCCCAAGTGACGCTCTTAGTGACAGGTTTGACTTCCTCTTCATCCTCGGTTGTCGTGGAGTCATACTCACCAGGAATACCATCAATAATAGTCACAGGAACGTCATCCTGACGAAGGGTCAGTGTCGGGCTCTCTGGCTCCAGGTAGGCGGGGATGTAGTCATCAGAATCATCAAACGAACCAGATGGAGAGGCCGGAGAGGAATCATTATTAAATGACGCCCCAAAGGACGAAAGGCTTATCAATGACTTAGGGCGTTGGCCCCTGTCAAGAGGTGGGCTTAGGGGCAGATCTGACGCAGTCTTTGAAATTGTGCTCGATTCACGGGCGGAGGAGACGATAGGTTCTTCAGCATCTGGTACACGCCTTCCCTCTGCCACTAGTTCAATATTATCACTTCCATTATCCTTCTTTCTTGCCACAGTGAGTTTCACCAGGGGTGGTGTGTTCTTAAGAATGTTCAAAGCCTCACTATGAGTTACTCCCACAAGACAATTATCGTTGACCTGTAACAGTTGGTCTCCAACTCTGAGTCGGTTGCAGTTGGCGGCTGGAGAGTTGGGCTGAATATTTTTTATATACAGCATGCCTAGATGGGTGTCCAGACCTCCCACGACCATTAAGCCAATAGATTTCTGTTCTTTAAGAAGCTGTAATCAAGGAAAAATAAATCAATTAGCCATCTTCGCATTGCTGATTTAAAAGATTGAACAAAGTTAGTGTCCGTCATTAAACACCGATTTCATTTTCCTAAGGTAATAGTTTTGCTTTATCACACACCAAGCATTTTCCACGTTCACAACAAAAGAAAGAAATTTCTTAAACCAATCCCTACTTTAAACTCGGAAATGGTTAAAAGCCATTTTCGAGTTGTTGTTTCGACCCAAAATTCACTCCTTCCATCCATTACCCTGTCACTCCTTCTTCCATTCCTGTTAACTTTTTGAAAATAAGATTTCGATCCACGTAACAGCAAAGATTACTTTTTGTGACAAATTTAACCTTTACAACAGCGATACTCACCTGCACCTCTAGTATTCCTTCCTCAACATCCTCCTCCTGGTTCCTGCTGTCGATAAGCTGCTGAAGGTTTCCGGTGTGCCAGTAATCCGCCTGCCCAACTTTTCCTTCAGACGCTTGACTTGTAAGTGAGTCGGCAAGAAGCTGAGGTAAAGAGGACGACCTTCTACGGAAAAAAGGAGGGGGACGCTTGGTAACAGGAGTTGATCGCTTCGTCTCCTCATCAATAATAGAGGGACGCTGCATAGGAACGTCTCCAGCAGAGAAACTAGCACTTCTAGCCACTTTATTACCAGGCAAAGGATGGCCCGAATATTCTTGAGTCGAACTGCAAGTATCTTCCCATTCAGAGGAAACGTCTGAACTATCGAAGTCGTCGGTACTATGTGCATTCACCTCATGACTGACATTCTGTGTAACAACTGGTTCTGCTCCTTGTGACAATTGTGGATAATCATTGTATTCATTCAGGAGAATTTGTGAACGTGATGGATCAGTGTTTTGTTCCCATATCTCAGGGTTATTCAAATCTTCATTTTTGTCAACTTCCTGAGCGTTCTGTCTTGACAGTGTAAGCTTGTAGGCGTTACCAGTAGTGTTCAGGTTCAGGTCAGTAGGGACTGGAGGTAACGGTTTGGTTTTTCGAGGCTCTTCATTGTGCAGTGCTGGCGCAACTACATCATAAGTATCCTCTGCAGCACCCTGTTCCGCTGGAAATACGTCCTCTCGTTTTTTACTTTTACCGAGAACAGGAATTGGAGGTAAAGGTTTGGCAGTAGGTGCACCAGTTGTTCTTGGCAGGTCTTCGTTTCCACAATCAATGCTCTTGTTTTGAACGAGCAAATCTATGGGCGGAGGTGCTGGCTTAAAATTAGGAGGACCCGGGGATACGGGAGAATCTGATGTTTCATCTCCTGTGGTATCATTCTGTACAGTGGCTGGCTTCAAAGATAAAGGCGGTGGGGGAGGTTTGAATCTAGGAGGGCCCGGTGAATTGGGACAATGTGGTGCTGTACTAAAGTCGTCCTTCTCAGCAAGGCTTGAACTGGCTTGTACTGCCAGCGGAGGTGGTACAGCCTTAAAATTTGGTGGACCAGGCGATGGCAAAACATTACTGTTCTCAATGACTTTACCTTCAGTGTCAGAGTCGAGATCCTCAGTTATTGATGGTGACGTTTTCATTCTTTCTTTGCTAATTTTCTGTTTAAGTTCGTCCATAGTTTCTTGTTGTTGTCTACTGTGGGTACCGACAGACTTCAGGAAAGTGGGCTTTTTTGGAACAGGAGGTTTATAAGGAGATTTCGTTGGCAAGTTATCTTTGACGGCTTTACGCTCCTCATATTCAGCTGTTATCACGGCGCTAGTGGTCGGTTGTTTTTCACGTTTCGGGGAAGGTGGCCTGTTTGCAAGGGATGTATCCACACCCGCATAAACATGAGATTCCGTCACATCATCATCGTCAGTGAACAAACTTACACCTTCAATATCAATTTCATATTCCTTCTCTTCATGATCCAAATCAGCATTCTCACTGCAAGATTCATCTTGTTCTATTGAACTGCCATCTTCAGCTTGTTGAAAATTTATTTCATTTGTCGCCACTTCAGGCCTCATGTCTTCGTCTTTTGTTGTCAACACACCAAATTTGTTGTTGTTGTTCCTTTCTACATAGTTTTTCATCTGTGTGGATAGATCACTTGATTTAAAAGTAGATGGCAATGTTTGTGAGAGAAATTTAGTTTCATTGAATATTGGTTTTTCAACGTCTTCATGAACCGGGTCTTTTTCCCCAGCATCTTTCTTTTGTTTACCCAAAGGATCCTTTTTTGTCGTCGGTGGAGGGAGAGGTGGACTGGACCTCCTTGATCTGGAAAATAATCCTCTTGGAGGTGACACAGATCGACTCCTGTTCTCTCTATCCTTTGGCTTATCTCGGTTCTTGCTTCTACTTCTACTGCGAAAGCCAAACAGCTTCTTGGTCCAGGATCGCGATCTTTCACGTCCGACGGGATTGGCGTCAAATGAGGTGTCCGGTGATTGCAGATGGTCGGGATCAGCTTTTTTGTCCTTACCTTTATGACCTCTTGAGAACAGTTTCTTCGATATCTTCTCCTTCACTGGAGACGATAGTCTTTCTTGTTCTTTCTTGAGTTTCTGCGTTGATTCTTGTGGCGGAGAAGTTGCTCTAAGTTTAACATCAGGCTTAGAGGGAAGCACAGGTATACCCCCTGGAAGTGATTTTCGAGGGGCGCCACTCGTCTTACCAGGAGGTCTTGAAGGGATAGGAGGAGCTGGCCTCCTTTGCTTAGTGAAATTCTCTGCCGAATCTTCACCTTTAGTTGGTTGCTTGAGTAGCCTATCTTTTGGTTTGAAATGTGTTGCGTTGCTTTCTGTTCGCCCTTTCAAATCAAGTGGAGGATAATGAAGTTCTGACTCTGGATTTGCTTCTGTCGAATTGATCGACGAACTTAAGTTCATGGGTTCCAAATCAGGTATTCCACCAGAGCCCGTGTCTGAAGATTCCTCTAGTGATGAAAAGGCGATGTTGGTCTGGCCTAGGCCTTCTGTTGACATCATAGAATAGGTGTGGCCATGTGTCTCTTGTGACGTATTAACTATTGATCCTTCCTTACTTTGTGAGGATTTTGTGTCCAGATTTGACATTTCCGTGGACAATGATGGTGGCTTGGAGGATGGTGAGCTTCCTCCTTCACTGTCCTGCTCACTGCCAGAGTGTGACAAATCTTCTAGAGTCAATATCTGATCCAAGAAAGCAAGCTCTGCTTCTGCTGCTCCCGCCTCTGACCAAAGCTCCATTTCTGGAGGCAAAGGGGGTGGGGACATTGCATCAGACGAATCTGTAACCGCAACTTCATCTTCACGAGGAGTAACATCTTGCTTCAAGGAACCGTCTGCTGCGTGGTCTGTCTCGTGTACAACAGGGAATTTAACGGACACGCCTCTAAATTCAGGTATGGATCCTTCAGCCTCCATCTCTATCACATTTCTTCGAAAAGACTTCTTCTTTTTCTTTGGAGAGGATTGAGATGCATTCACAGATGATGATTTGGCTTTATCTTCTTCAGAGGCTGAATGCCCTGGACTGGTTTTAACTTTCACAGCTTGTAAACCATCTCCAAAACTTTCCAAACTTTCCATTGTGAGAGGTGAAATCCTCGGTGGAGGGGGGGCTGGGGGTAAGCTTTCCATGTCATCTTCGGGTGGCTCATCATGCATCAATAAATGGGCTTGATTATCATCGCTTGAAGTTATAGGAGCAACAAAATCCACCTGACTTGGGTAAGCTGGCGATTCGTGGAGTTCATCGCCTTTACCAGTGGAACCAGATTGCTCCGATGTTTTGCTTCCTCTTTTTGATCTGATTGGCAAGGATAATGTCCTTTTCTTGGAATTCTTTTGTTCTGGTTTGACAGGGTGTGGTAGAGGACTGGTGATGTGTGTAAGTTGTGTCTCTCCACCTGACGATGGGACCGATTTATCAGATTCAACAGACCAGCCAGATGACATGTTGACTTGAGAGCGAGGTGGTGGAGGTGCAGGAGGAAGACTTGACATGTCATCATCTAAATCATCCAGTAGCTGAATAGGCACGTCACTAAAAGTATCTGGTATACCAAATATGGAAGTATGTTCATGAGAGGGGGAAGATAATCCAGATTCTGCCATAAGATTCGTGCTTTCAAGATTTGGTAAATGACTTGATGATTCCCGATCAAACCAACAAGAAAGAAGTGGCGACGAAGAAGTCGAGGAAACTGTGTCCTGACTAATAACTTGTCTTCTTGGTTTAGGAGGTGGCGGACCACTAGGTAAGCTTGGGAGACTTTCAAGCTCGTCATCAAACAAACTTGGTGGCTTGATTGGACTTTTATCCTGTCCATTCCACGACAGGGACTCCAAAGCAGCTGCATCTTGCACAAAAGAATTGTTCATGAGCTCCAAGGGTTGTTCTTTATGAATGCTTTCGTTTCCTATATTATCTCCAAACAATCTAGGAGGTTTCATGGGTGCCTGTTGTTTTAAGTTCTCAGTAAGCTGTTTCTGCTTTTCTTGTGAACCGGATGGTATATCGGAATTGCCATTAAAATACTCCTTCTTCTGAACAGGATATGAGGGGGGTGATTGTGCATCTTGACTGAATGGCTGCGGAGGCTGTGGTGCTACTGTGTTTGCTTCCTCCACTTCAAAATCGAAAGATAACGCAGATTCAAGATTTTCGTCAACAAAGTCTTCAAAATTGGCTGGTGGGTTCAAAGATAAGTTTTCTACAATGTCTTCCGTTAACAGTTCAGGTACTTCACCTGAATAATCTTCTTCTTCTTCTGCGTCATCTGTCGGTAATGGTGGAGGAGGACTAGACGGAGGAAGATCATCAAATTCAGTTCCTTCCAGTTCACTGCCTTCGCAACCTTCTGCTGCAATTAACTCATCAGTAAGCTCTTGGGACAGAGTTATAGAAGTAACACTTTCTTCAGGATCTGGTATATGATTTGTTGTAGGTAAGTTTGAAACTGGTCCACTAAAAGTTTTTGATGTTTTCAGGGAGATAAGCTCACTAGAGATGTCCACCCAAGGTGTGTAGGCTGCCACACTTGACAAAACATCTGGTACAGATTCCCGGTCTGCTGAGCTCATTTTGTCAGGTATCTCGTCAAGTTCACCCTTTTCCTTCTGAGATGAGACTGTCTTCTCAAGTAATTCTGTCGGCTTCGGTGGTTTAGGTCCGGCTTGGGCCACAATTCTCACATCTCCCCTTGGGCAGTTCTTGATCATATTTTGGACATCTTCAAAGGCCATTCCTTCTAGGGGGGTCTCGTTAATGGACAAAAGAAAATCTCCCACCCTGAAATGAAAAGCAGACAAGACGCTTTCGTAACCTACACGTGCTAGTATATGATACAATGCAGGGGTGAATTTCCACAGTACAGTGATTTATCGATATCCTAAAACTACCTATTTCTACCTTGAGCATTCACAAACCATTTTCACCTATCGCAAGCAAGTAAAGGGATTTATCTTATTTTGCTTTGTTCCTGCTGCAAAAAAAAACGTCTTAAGTAAGCAGAGAAAAGCAAGCAGCAAACAGTGCGCCATGTGAAACAAAACAAATTATGATAAACAGTCCTTCTTCGGTTTCTCATTATTCTTACCTGATATTCCCATCTTTTCCTACTAGGCCAAATGATGAAACATCTGACACAATGACTTTTCCCTCCTCTGTTAGGTCCACTTTAAAGCCAAGGTTTCTAAACTTCTTCTGATAGATAATAGCAAATGGAACATTCTCATCTCTTCTACCAGCAACTGGTTTCACATCAACGTCTATTTTGTGTTTAATGATAGATGGTGTTGTCATTTTCTTCGTATTGGGGCCTTTAACCGGGGAAAGAAGACCTTTATCGACTCCAAATTTAGGTTTAGCTGAAAGTTTTTCCAAATCCAGGTTTTGTTGTTCGTGGCCACTTTCCTCTGCATGAGATCCTGTACTCGTCTCCAACAATTTCTCTGAATAAGTGTCCTTTGTTTTCATAGTCTCTGATGGTAAACTAGGTTTGCAATTTCCTGACAACGACGTAGCTTCTGTGCTGGTAGTTTGTCCAGATATAAACTCATCATCGTTTTCGTTTGTATTCAAATCGTTGCAAGCATCAAGCAAAGACTGAAAATCCCAACCCGTACCCGTTTTATTACCACGGAAACAAGCTTGGTTAATACTGGATTCTGGTGAGATCTCGTCGTCTTGTATGTTGTTGCTTTCATGGCGATCAGCCCTGAAGGGGTCTTGCTCCAGGAATTCCTTCATTCTTGGACTAAGAATAGGCGGTGGAGAAACAACGGGAATGGGTGATAAAGGCAAGACATCGTCAACTGGTGGTGGAACTGGTGGAGGAGGGGGAGAAAACGATGGAAGAGCAATAGACAGATCGTTCTCTAAAAGATCGTCTGCATCCAGTAATGGCGGGGGTGGCAGTGAAGAAGGCAGTTCTGGTATATCCTCTTCAATATTTCTATCTTCATTACTTCTTGAATGAGGTTCATCTCGACTTTCTAATTTTTTCAATTCCCTGCTCCACTGAGACTTGCTAGGAGATACAGCTTTTTCCGCGCAGGGCAACGTTTTGGCCTCTTCTCTCCTCGACGACGATGATAGCTCACCGTGTATTCCGCTGTCTTGAGCCAAAGTATAATTTTGACCAGATGATAAATCGGACTTCCATTCACTAACAGGACTTGAAACTCTCTCCTGAGGATCTTCTCCTTCCCGTAATATCACAAACGTGACAAGTTCGGTTGGCTTCTTGAGCAACTGCAATGCCATCGAGTGAGTGACACCCTTCAAGGACACGCCATTTACTGAAACAAGTTTATCGCCAGTTTGTAGCTGTCCATCTTGAGCACACACCATACC
Source organism: Pocillopora damicornis (assembly GCF_964200805.1). Lineage (NCBI taxonomy): Eukaryota > Metazoa > Cnidaria > Anthozoa > Scleractinia > Pocilloporidae > Pocillopora > Pocillopora damicornis. Next base: position 1,785,027 of record NC_142673.1, on the reverse strand, counting down.
AGATTGTAGTCTACGAATCTGGAAAAAGGCCACAACATACCTTAAATACCAACATTAACTCGCGGGGAAAACACTGATCTAACTGGGAGGCAAACTATTTTCGTGAAACACTTTGCTCTGGATTCCTTAATTCTTCTACATTTTTATAGCTGTAAAACTCGAATTCGAAGCCATTAGCTAACAAAATCATACGCATTTGGTGCTACTTTCTTTTTAAGCCATGGACATGTACGGGACATAAAACAGGATTCACAGAGAAAATAGTTAGTGCTAAAGGCTTAAAACAGCGGTTAAGCTGCACACGCACAGTTTTTCTGATTGAATATGGGCAGTGAGAGTACGAAGCATGGTAAGTATCACCTGTCTTCCGAAATCATTAACAATCATGTACACTGATAACAGTTCCACTGCTATTACCTGGAAATATCCCTTAAGGTTCCCATAGCTTGGGACCAAAGAAAGACCAAGCGTGGAGTTAACTTCCTTCTTTATGTTTATTTCCACTTTCCTGTAGCCAGACGGAATTATCAGATTGTCCCCCAATTGGTCCTTAACTTTCTCTGAATTCTTATTTGTTAAGTATTTGCTTGTGCTGATGACATCTGCGACTGGTTTAATCTGTTCTTTAAACGGTGATTTTTTAGTACTTCGTGCTACTTCTTCTTCGTTCTTCTTACTTCTCTCCTGTTTGTCAGAGCTTCTTACATCTTTAATTCCATTATGGTCTTTTTTCTCTGCAATATATTCTTTACGTGGAGTATCGCTTTCATTTTTCGCCTTTACACGCCCGGAGGATGGTACTTCATCAGTTTTGTCAGATGAAGGTGACCTTTCTTCCTGTGTCCCAGGTTTAACTTTACCCCTACGACTCGACCTTCGCTTACTATCCGGAGGTTTGGGAAGAGGCGTAAGGTCTTGTGGGACAGTTTTGTCTGATGGCTCATTACTCTTGTTTGCTCTTTGATTAGAGTCCATTCCCTGGGGACTCATCTTGGACCTTCTAATTTTCATTTGTGTTGAACTTGGTAGATCTCTGAAGATCTTGATCACATCTTCTTGGTCCATTCCTCTGAGGTGGGTGCCATTGACTGAGATTATTTGATCTCCTGTTTAAAAAAATCATATCATCAGTAAACTTGTCTACTCACGCTCGAAACGTCAGCTTTAGACACCCTTTACGGTGGCTAATTAACATTTTCAATTCAGTTGATAACACCAAATTACGAATAGGATCTGTTTCGGACTGTCTTACAAGTCTCCATCTTAAAGTTATGTTGGAAGCTTTCTATCCTTTTCCATTTCAACGTCTCTTTATGACAACTATATTCAAGGGCTATCTTTATCCAGGGGACACCTCCATTCAGGAGTCACAAATATTGATCTAACCAAAGATAATTTCAATTTAGTCTGTGTTCAAGTCCTCTTTACAAGGGACACATCCTGCCAAAAGTAGAATCCTTGGTGTATCAATTCTACGTACCAGAGAGATCTGCAATAACCCTAACGGTCACAAAATTTCATGCCGTGTAGTTTACTGAAGATAGTTCTCTAAGTTTGTAATTTTTGGAATTTGAACGATGAAAATCATTGAAAAGAATCATACTTACCGAGTTTTAGCCCCACTCCCCTGGAACCTCTTGCCAAAGCAGCAGATCCTCCTTCAGTTACACTTTTAATTGACACGCCTTCAGCTATGGTGTTCCCACGAGACTTGTCGACTGTGACACCCATGCCCAGTCCACCTACCGAGAAAAAACCACAGCGGTGAGTTGAGATTCTCCTTGGGAAGTTTTGACGAGCCTCTCTATTCGAAATTTATCTGAGGACTTGGCTTACCAGTAGGTTGCTTTATAATTGTGTAAATGTCTTCCAGAAATTCGGCAGAATCTGTGATGATAAAGAATTGAACATGACATGGTCAGAAAAAAGTTCATATCATTAATAATAAACAAATAAATTATTTTGCAACTGGTCTTATGACCTGTTTAGTTGGCATATAAAGGGAAGGCAAGAGGGAAGATGCAAAGGGAATGCAGGGAACAACAGTTGTGATACAAATTATCACACTTGGCACTCAATTTGACTATCCCTTCTTTCACCATTTTGTACTCTGGTTATAAATGCTACTGGTCCTATCACAAGAAGACGCTATAACCTCAAATGTGACTTATCTTTATTTCAACAGTTGTTTGTCTAAGTTAATTATTTTTTTAAGATGAATACTTCAGGTGCCTTCAAAATAAGTCTTACCAGGTTCATGAGTGAAAACATCGTCGTCTGACTCTTGAACTGTTTGAGACTGATAGGAAAATGGAACAGAAATATTAAACTGGAAACTAGGTTTCAATACTAAATGTTTATGTTTCCTTTCAGGCTTTGTATAGTAATATATTGTGAAGTATTTTGGTCCCTGTAAAGAGAAACAATAACTTATAGGACAGACGTCATAATTTACTAATTAGTGACAACAATAAGGGTTCAGAGAGACAATCACCATTCATTAACCATTTACCTTCTTTTTCTTGTTTTGTTCGACAGAATGTGGAATGAGGAGATCACAAGATGAGGAAAGACTTGCCAAATTGCCTGAGATGTAAAAAACAAATGAAACGCAAAGAAAAAGTAAATTAAGGGAATAACCTACAGATAAGCAGGACATGAAAAACATGTGCAGGACCATCAGTTACAAATGTTCTCATCCAAAAGGAGTACCATTTTCTGATGCATGCCTTATGCACATCTATGATTATTGGCAAGACTTAACAGTAACTCTAATGTTCAGAAACGTGGATAGCCTTTATAAGCAGACATTCTACAGAGATTAGATCACAGTATTTTAGGTACTGTTGTCCTTAAGGAAGTTTACTTGTTTTCACCTTGAGTTTGCACTGCCTCCTTATGTATTTTCGTTCTTTCTGAGTTGTGATTACCCTGGCTTTGGTTCTCCAACACTCAAATGCAAAGTGCACTATTATACATCTGTAGCTAACAGTTGATCAGGGCTTAAATTGCCTAATAATAAACCATCCGCTGATTAAAGCCTCCTCACCCTAGAACATTAGTATGCAAATTCTCCATACAGTTCTCTATACATTTCCTGGGGTCCTGACAAGGTGAACAAGCTTTACATGCAAAAGCTGCTTAGTTGGTGATCATTTCCTTTATTCTCCTGATCTTAATGTTTGATTCAGGGGTGATATTATAAGGAGAAATATGATGCTGGTCACTCTAGGTGTGAAAGGGTTCACACCACTCACCACAAGACTCAGAGCTTTCGGATGCACCAGAGAGTGTTGACGCAGTTCCTGAACTCTTTGATTTCCCTGACATCTTTTTATCCAGGAACTGACGCTCACTTTGAAGCTTTGTGAGTTCATCGTTAAGTTGTAGAGGTAACTTGTCAGATGCATTTTTCTGCACAACTTTAAAATATACTTTTCCTGGAGGGGTTTTATCCAGAATGTTGTAGATATTTTCAACTGACAGTCCTTCCAGTTTCTTGTCATTAACTTCAAGGAGTTGATCACCTTTTCTGTAAATAAAAATAAAAAAGAATCGAGGAAACTTCAAATTGTGAGCACCAAAACTTCCTGTAATTATAAGTTAACACCATCAGGAAATATCCAATAAAGGTGTTATGTTACAGTTTTTTCCAAAGTTATTTTCAGCCAGCCATAGGAAAAAAAACAGTAACCAGCAAAAGGTTGAGTAGCTGACCTTCTGCTGATGTCAATGGAGGGTTCAGTTAAAACAAATAGACAATTCACCTCAATCTCCCATCATTATCTGCCGGTGTTCCTTGAATAATGCATTGAACAAAGATTCCAGGTATCTGAGTTGATGGATGTTGTTCTCCCAGACCAATTCCCAAACTGCTTCCAGGTTCTGTAAGCCCAAATAAGATCAACTGATTCACAAGCCTCTGAACAAATAAATGAATTTGGTTCTAAGGGCATTACAAGCCTCATTATTATTGGGTGCTACTTCAAAGTAGTATGGCCTATGTTCTGCTGATAATTGTAGGGCAGAACAAGTTTACTTCATGAACAAAAATGAAATACAGGGGAATGTCCTCTACATCTGAATCAAACTTTATTCAGAGAATTCTTTAGTCTTGATTGCCTAATAATATAATTCTAAGTGTATCTTTCAGTTTGTATGTGCATTATGATTGGTCAATTTAGTGGGCTGCATTTAACTGTAAAGCCCTCTATATTCAGAAATACTGTAAAGTACAGAAATTTGTCTTTTTCTTCCTGATTTATAACCCATGTGCATCGGGCTTGGGCCATAAATCCAAGTGGGAACACTTGCTCTGTAACTCAAAGTACAGACCAAGAAAACAAGCCTAGTGATGGGTAACGATGATAATCTCTAGTGAGGTGAATTCAAAAGTGACAATTTTTTTGTGTGTGCTCATAATAAATCATTGTCTTACATGCTTAGATAATGCCCTGTGAAGTTTGACCTTGCTCTTGAATAATATAATTACCATAAACTGAGAAAAATATATCTATCAATTACCCCTTTAACAGAATATTTTTCCAACAAAATATTTATGAACCAATTATCAGTCAAAAATTTTAGAATTGGACATAAAATTTTGTTCTTTTATAATCATTTCAATGATTATTTCTGATACAACAAACAATCTGCAGCTAACCTATAATAACTAAATTTAAATCTCTCACAGAGCATTTAGACTAATATCCTTCAGAGAAATTATCAACCATGGAATGAAACTTAAATGTGTATAATTTTGGAACTAATTTATAGGTGTTTTTTAAAATAATAAAGGGTCTAAAGAATAAGTTATTCTTGTTGAAAGTGTTGAGGAATTAAAACACAATAACACAATTATTTTGTGGAAGCTTGGATCACAAATCAAAAGTTATCTTCAACAAAACTGTAAATTCACAAGTACTAAAGGATATGCAGACAAAAACAAAAATTCGTACACACCTTTATAAAGAACAATTTCATTGATCTTGTCTTTCTGGCTTCGTTTCTGACGCAGCTTTCGAAACATTGTTGGAGATGATGAATTGCTGGAGCTAGTTGACTCTGCTGTCACATCTCTGCTGTTTCGACGAGATGTTCCTGGCGAATTTCTGGGTGTTGTAAATGTTGATACACTTGGAGCTCCAGGACTGTTTCTCCGCACTTTCAAAGTTACAATTCCTCGGCGAAGATTCTATAAACCAAGGATACTATTTACTGCTACAGAGAGTATTGTATAACTTTCACCTGGTGAGTAAACTTTAGTAATGGATAGCACAACAGATTGAGAAGCTTAAAATAGGAACTATTTTATTCTCCTACAATTTGAACTTGAACTGCTAATTGAAAGTCAGAACAAAGTTGCCAAAAATGGTATATTTTTTAAACAAATTCTCAACAATGAGGATTTTAAACTGTGACCCTGAATGAATTGATAAAGTTTTCCTCTGTGTTCAATCTGTGTTAGCAATAGTCTTTTGTTTGCTTTGATAAAGCACTTGATCAATAACCCAGGGGCAGGTGAACATTGTACTGTTTAATATTTAATCATAAATAGAAGCATTTGAAAGCCCACAGTCAGAAAGATGTCTTGTGTCATTGAACATAAAGAATAAGTGATTTGTCAAATATTTTAGCTGTGCTCAAATCCCCAGATTTTCACAGTTATTTTTTTAACTTTCTATTTTAATTAAAGAGACAATTTCACACATTACCCATTGTAGTAATGCATTCAATTAAGCCATGGAGAATTTATTTTTCTCCAGGAACAAACAAATGACTTTATTTTGTTGGAATTGTGAACAATAGCCAGCAATTTTCATGTAAATTTATCCCCAAACATAAGAAGATATATCATATCAAATTTGTGAGTAAGCAATACTTACTCGAGTTTATATTACATGTGAAAATGATTAACTTGGATTCAGTGATCAGAGAATTTGAACAAATCAGTACTTTTTGGGGGGATGATCAGGTTACTTTTCATCAATATAAAGTTTTCCAATTGTAGTAAAATAAAGTTGCTTCTTGCTGATTTTCAAACTTACTTTTGGCTATGAAGAACAGATAGTTTAAATTTATTTTTTCCAATATCATGTCAACTTTGGGCTGATAAATTTGGAAAATAACAAACTTGGCCTAACATTTTTAAATAAGTGAAATATTTGATAAACACTTAATTTAGTGAATTCAATTCAATAATAAAAGTAATCTTCAGAAACTCATAACAATGTTTGAAGTTTAAACATTTATCAGAAACAATTCTAGTGAGTGTTTAGCAAAAATAATTCTTGATTTGTCTTTAAATAGACAAAAAGGTAGTATTTTGTCAGCTAGAATTAACAAAAAATTCTCTCAACTTTTCCTAAAGTCAGATAAATCATCTCTCTCAAACAGAACAATATAATATCAACTTTTAAGCTATTGATTAACAGAAAAAAATATCATTTTGTTATTTGTAGTTACCTTCATTAACTCAACATGATGAACTAGCTTAAATCTACTTTTTGTGTTGCTATAATTACTGGGTATGGGAAAAATTAAGTAATCATGTTATAATCTTTTAATTTTTTTATCAAATCTCTCCAGTATTCTGAGAATTCTATCAACTTACACTGGTTATACAACCCAAAAGAATCACAGATGAGTTCAAGCATTTGAGAGTAACCTCTTAAGCTATTCACTCCAAAGGGCTCAATCTCAATTTCCACACTGTCGAGAAAACATTTCTCAAAACCTTAGCTAAAAAAATCTGGTATCAAATCAAACAGTATCCACTAGTTGATAGTTTTTCTTTGTCTGGTCACCTTTCTGCTTGAAAATGTAGTGATATCGAAAGAATTCTGTTTTGGTCACCTCTAGGAGTGAAAGGGTCAAAACTTGCCCGTTTTGACCTCTGAAAGATTTAAACTCTATTTTATTCTTTACCTTAAAGGTATCCAGGGCTTGTTGATGAGTGAACCCTTCAAAAGATGTTTCATTGACTGATAACACCTCATCACCTTTGATTTGATAGCAATGAACAAAAAAGATTAATTTGGTAGGCAGATTATTAATTGAACCCTTTAACTCCCAGATCAAATTTGTAATTTTCCTTACTGTCAGCAAAACAATTCTTATAATTTTAGTTTGGAGAATTTAGTATTGGATCAACTAATTATCTCCAAATTGATATTTTTTTTTAATTCTCATCACTTACCTGGTTGATATTGTATTGATATTGTAAGGAGAAATTCTGTCTTGGTCACTCATGGGAGTTAAAGGGTGAAATAAAAAACAAAATTATACTGTAACAGTATTTGAATAACCTTCCAAAGTTGTTGGGGTGAGAATTTGAAAATTACTTTAAAATCCAATTTTCTAAAAATTCCTCTTTGAGAATGAATAACAAGTTACCTTTTCTCATCCTTCCATCAGCTTCTGCTGCTCCACCAGGGAGAATATTCCGTACATGCACAGCCATATCACCATGAGGTGAGCCTTTTCCTCCAACAATAGTGAACCCAAGACCTTTTCCATTCATTCCCTTTACCAGAACAATGGTAACAACTTCCTCTTTCATGGTTTTACTGGTTCCTCTTGGTGAGGTCTCATTACTCCCCTTTTTCTTTGCTTGCGGCGAGTCCCGATCATTACTACCCACAAAATTTCGGGGTGTGGGCATAGCTTTAGTCATTACATTAGCAGGGGGATCCCCCAGATATCGTGCAGAGAAAGCAATTCCCATACCTCCTGGAGACTGAGGTCTTGGCAGGGAAGGTGAAATTTGACCAGGTTCTAGGCGCATTCCACTTTTTGTTGGTTTTTCTTTAGGAGGTGAATTATTCAAGAAAAGTTTTGGTGAATTTCTCTTTTTTGAGGCATCTATAATTGGAGGGGATAGAGATGGTAGCTTTCTTAATAAAGATTTTGTTGAAGACCCCTTGGAGAGTGGTTTATCCTCTAAAGTAACTGGCTCACTTTCTAAACTTTCTTCTCCTTTTGAAAGTAAGACATCCTTTGTGTCTGACTTTTCTTGTCCATTAGAACCATCAGATGAGGAAGACCAGTGTCTGCCATTAATCAGCTCTTGTTCATTTCCGTTTAACAGAGCATGATTTCCTTCATTATGTGACTTATCCTGCAAGTCAGTTTCTTCAATTTGATTATCTTTCTGTGGATTTAAATTTTCTACTATTTTTGAAGGACTACTTTCCATTGATTGTTGCAAAACTTTATCTTGTGACTTTGTGGTCCCTTTTTCAAACTTTTTATCCGCTTCCTTGATTTTCTTCCCCATGTGATCAGAGGACATTTTTCTACCTTTCTGCAATAAACTTTCTGCAGATTTTGCTTGAGGAAGGCTTTTTGAACCCTGCATTCCAGCTCTATCTGTTACATTATCCAAAGAACTTTTTTTCAATCTTGACGCCATTGCCTTCTTCTCCAAAGTAGACCCCCTTACCTTTGAGAAAACAGAAATAAAACTTTAGCACTTGTGATAATGGTTTGCAGTATTCAGATTACATTATACTTAATACAGAGTCTCTCTGCCAGGGAACTTTTCCTGAGAATATTGTTTGTTACCTGAGTTGAAATGACTAGTTGAATCAGCTTTGGTGATGCTCTTAGTAAGTCAACAGCCTCTTGTTGTGTTACTCCTATTAAGCTGTGGCCATTGATCCATAACAGCTCATCACCCTCTTTAAGGCGACCATCCCTATATACAAAGAAATTGATTTTCAGATAAAATTAAACTTTCTTTATTAGTAATATCATAAAAGTTGATCATTTACTCAGATTAATGTTGTGGATTTAAAAAACAATTCCTATTGGAATTATCTAAAACTAGGTTGATTTTTGTTTTTCTCTATTAAGAATGACTTTAAGAAAATTGATGACACTTAAAAGATTAAAATTTGGTGATTAAGAGCAGATTTCTCCTATTCAATTCACCAACTTTATCATGTTAACTTAAAACTTTCCTTGTAATGCACATATTGTTCTGTTTCTGTTGTTTGTTTTGTCCAATCAGCATTTTGTTACACATTTTAAATTCAACTTAATTTCTACTTTGTATTATTCCGAACTGAAAATGACAGAAGAACTGTTGAAATATGTTTTTTGTTATCTTAAAAGTGTTGTTAATTTTCTTAAAGTCGTTACATATCTGCTTCTATCCAGACCTATTTAAGAATGATAATATTTCATCTTGAAAAAAAGAAAAAAAGGAAATCACAAATTACATATATACATCTATGAAACAATTAAGGGATCTATTTTCCTTACTTTACAATAATAAATAATTTGAACTATTAGTATGACTCAAATGCAGCTCAGGTAGTTATCATTTGTATGTAATGCAATGTGTAAATCTCAACTTCTACCCCTGTTGTTTACTTAAATTTACATTTATGGGAAGAAATATAATTCAAATGATAAATATCAGAGGGTTAATTTTTTTAGGGGTAAACTGCTTTAAATCTGGCCTCCACTCTTACCTCAAGTATTGGGTTGTAAGCACATGCAATATTGAATTTGGTTTTTAGACATTTAGTTTTTAGATATTTAGTTCTTAGTCTATTTAGTTTTTTGTCTTGGCTGTCACTGGTTTGTTTTCTTGAGTCAAAGTTTGAAATATTGCATCTGTAAGAATCCAAGACTGTTTATTTATAATACATAACACTGATTTACATGCAACTAAGTATTTTCTGATTAATATAAAAATATTGAGTACACCATCATGAAACAATGACGTCTTAACTTTGTGCTTGAACTAGGTCAAGGTCAGGTTTGAATACTTTGCTGTCAATTCTTTGAAAAATGAAGTTGCTGAAATCAAATTAAAAACTCTGAATTCCTGTAAATTTTTAATTATTGGATGGTACATTTACCCCATCATTTTCCAAAACAAGCTCAACTAACAGTTACCATACTTAATTTTGATATTAACATGTCAATTGAAGGTTTCTCTGTAAAAAAAGGTTGATTTTTTTGTTAATCTGATAAATTATAGAAGAATTGTACTCTCTTGGTGTCAAACCTAAAAATCATGCACAAATGAATGTAAAATTTGAATTACTATAAAAGTTTAAAAAGTCAATTAACTTTTGGAATTTCATGCCACACTTGGTTTAAACTGTAAACCACTACTGACAGTTACCTTAATTAATACAAGTGAAATACTGTACCTTGCTGCAGCTCCACCAGGGCTCACATCAGACACAAAGACACCCTTCTCTCCTGTTTCATGGTTGAGTTTCATCAATATTTGTACTCCAAGTCCGCGGCTATCCTTTAAAATATGTATCTTCTTTACTCTATTTTTCTGCAATAAAATATCAAGTATACAACACTCTTACAGAATTGTCAAAAAATGCATGGCATGAAAACAATATAATAAATTATCTAAAATACAAACGTTTGTTGTTTTACATAACAATTCCATATCACTTTCAGACATAATAAAGGAAATATGAAATAGTTTTAGGTTTGTGGATGTACCCAATTTTTCAGTAATTTTATTGAGGTGTTTAAATATCTGCATACAGTGTATACCATACTTTAGGCAGAAAAATATGTCTTTGCTTTAACTTCAAAAATTATTTGGTGCAATAAGTTACTTAATGACAGGATGTTGTTTAATTTACTAATATTGTTATTGCTCAGAATATCAATTATTTTCCTGCATGTGCACCAATTGCAAAGTGAGTGTAGTAACAAGTTATAATGAGTGAAAGTTAAATTCTGTATATAGTACTGAGCTTCACTGGCCTGCAATATCCACATTCTCACTTAATGAGCCAATATCTCATTTTCCTTGACATAAGTATGACTATATCTAAAAAAAATTACCCCTTGAAGAGACACTAGTCTGTTACAGGTTACATTAATTCCTGCTTTCAGTCAGGGTAAGCAATAACATAGAGACACTTATTACTAACAGTACATGTTTGAGGCTAGCACTTTCCCAATAAATGTTCTAGACCCAGGGGTAACAGTTGATGGTGTAGTCTGCTTGTCCAGGTGAGTGTAAACAAGAAAAGGCCTCTATTATAGCAGGTAATAAGGTCAAAACATCAGTCACTATTGCTGACAACAATCCCTCCAAGCACCTCTTCCACAAGCACAATCAGACAACTTGTTCAACAGTTATTACTTTTATCAAATCTAAAGTTAGGAATCGTATAAAGCTGCAAGGAAGAACACATCTCAAAATTGACTGATTAAAATATTTAAAATTCTCTGTTTTGAATATCTAAGATCAAGCACTTTCACCAATCTGTTAATTGCAGGTGATAAATGGTAAACTATTTTTCTGCTCTTGATCTGCAAAAGAATTTTAAAAATTTCACAGTAGAAAAGAAGGAATTAAAATCCTATTGAAGTTGATTTTTGTGTTTCAAACTCAAATCAATCTTTAGATAATTTTTTTTAAAACAAACATTTATAACAGTAATAGAACAAAATTACTCTTCTGCCTTGTTGATGGTAGGGTCAAACTTGAGAATGTCAAAATAAAAATTTGTTTCATTTAACTTACAGATCCAGAACTCTCAGAAATATTTTCAAGTCTTGGAACAACACCATTCTTTACAGGTGTAATGTTTCTCCCAGCAGGACCACGGAGAACTTTCATTTTTAATTTTCCACTCCTCAATGCACTTCCTAAGTACCACCTGAAACAAATCACTCAAATTAATATTAAATACGCGTTTATAATTCAAATATCAGCTTATCTCAAAACCGAGACGTTTAAAAATATTGTTTGTGAATAGCAAATGAAATACACAACAAAATCATCTTTTCTAATTTTGGCGACACTATTTCAGTGATTTCTCTTATGGAAATTACTGTTTAAAGGCTGAATTTGAAAGGAGAAAAGAAATTATTAATTAATGGCCTTCTTTGTAATCTAGTTCTTATCACGCGTTGAACGCAAATGCCGAGAACAGAAACACCTTACTCGGTTTGCGATAAAAAACGTAAACAAAGAGGTCACACATTGCAAGCCAATACAACACAAATAAATGGCGCTAAAACGATCCCTATTTCAAAACAACAGACAATCATCCTCTACAACACCAGTAGTACTGATATTTTAGCGTTTAAGTTCAGTGAATAAATGATTTAAGGTCGGACAATTCGCATTTTGATAAAGCGCAATGGCCCTAAATCGCTGGTTTCAGATTCTAATAGTACAACCAAGGGAGAAATGGTTATAGATGATACAAACTTTTGAATACAGCTTTGTAAACAAGCCTGACTATGATGGCGTTAATTCATTTACGCTTCCTTACATGAAAAAAGTACCTGTTGCGGTTTTTTTTTTATAAACTTTGATGAACATTACGAGTTTTACCTTGCTCGCTCCAGGCTTGCTTTAGATAAATCGCGTCCATTTATTTCCATTACTCTATCTCCAACTTCCAACATTCCATCCCGTTTTGCTCTACTATCCGGCAATAAATCAGCGATTCGTATATTTCCCAAAGCAGTTCTTGCACGGCTTGGGCTGCAAGGATCTTTATTTTCAAGGACGACTCCAAAATCTCCCGAGCACTCATCAAATTCGAACGTTCTAATGTCGCCTGCTCCATCCATGTCTCCGTTTTGAAGCGTATCTTCGGCCGTGGAAGCCTTCTTTGATCGCGGAGAAAAAGCATCTGAAGAAGAAACCTTACCTTCAGTCATGGTATTCACGGTCAAAACACTAGTAAAATTGTTCTTCTTGTTTTCCTGCAGTGAACATTCCTGCCATTTTTCCCGTCTTCGCAACCGAATCACAGTAGCCAAGTTTGAGCTCGTCTGCCACAAATCTAGGTCACACCAAACTTTTCATCTTTTAAATTCACACCATAAATTTCCTGATGAAAAGCATACTTTAAGGTGAAATTTTTTCACGATAGATGTAAGGATTCAACGTTTCTATAAACTTCCTTCGTTTCTGTTTGTACCGTCTTTTATAAGTTTCCACATTTGAATCACATCGTCATGACGTCATGCATATAAAGCACTCCTCCCCCGTGAATATGTATTTCTGTTTTGTTTGGCACGTTTAGGTTTTCTGTTTAAAGGATACAACATTGTAATTCCAAGCAATGCGAGCGGTCAACCTTAAGAAATATTTTTTCTAAAGCAGATATCGCAAAATGATACGTTCGTTTCACTTGATTAAATCATGCAAAAAATCTGCACCCTACTGGGGCAGGGGAGCAAATGATGGACCCCTTTGAAGAGGCTCTCTGTCGGGTACTGTCGTCTGGGTCAAGTTTAGCCTCTCGTGAGATACACAAGTTTAGAGATCACGTTTGACCTTTCAAACTAATTTAAAGTACTTTTTTCGTAAAACAATTGATTTCAAAATGAAAAGGAGTCCGATTACACCCTGTTGTGTAGCTTCATGAAGCGGCCTACTCTCTCTGTGTCGAACTAAATAAGAACGGTAGTAGCAAGAAAAGAAACGCGCGAGTCAGTAGACACATAACCTCCGTCTTTCCCTCGCGCGTGCTGCACTCGCGCCAAGTCGAGCGCCCGTCACGCATGATATATTAACCATGACGGAACCTTGAGACCGTGTTGAATATGTCTTTACCAACGCCTCGGGTCACGAAAAGGTATGCGGACCAACAAAAAATTGAGCTTAGCCCTTAGCTAACTAACCTAGACCGGTATTGACGAAATTACACAATTAAACTGACCAATTGATGGGCAGGTTTCTAAACAAAACTTTGGTGCTACGTTGGTTAGGGTACCATAAGATCATTTGCCTTTGTCAACTGAGTCGATAATCATAGAGAGTTTCTAAGCTGACGTCTCGAGCGCTAGCCCTTCGTCAGAGCGAAATGACGCCTAACGGCCGAAACGTAATCTTTATAAGTTCTTTCCTGACCAATAAACAGTATAAACTCAGTTGATAAAACCAACGTAACCTGCCAATTTAAGGCTTGGTCGAACCAAACTGTGACGCTGCCAATTTAACGGCCTAAGTGATTTAGGAAGTGGGTGAACATACCCAGAACAAAATTGAAAATAATTTAAACTGATAGGTAGTCTTGGAAAGAGAACCCGACAGAAGCTTAGTTGTCTGAGGTAAAATGTCATTTACCGTTGCTGTTGCGGCAAACGAACATCAAGGCTCGATGAAATACCAAGAAAATCGTGACCGGAGAAAAATGCCAACCAAATCCAGGGAATATATTACAGGGACATAACTTTAATCAATCTCGTAAACTGTAAACGAATTAAAAAAGGGACTTATATAATAGATTGCATTCAATTAAACACGTGGCGACTTAACAGCGTAAATGAATCTAACATAATAAAGGAACTAATAAATGAACCAAATGCTGGCTAAACACAAAATATACATACAAATAAGGACGAAAGAGCTTGCTCGAAACGAGATAAACAACAAAAAAGCGAAAACAACTTACATATCAGTCCCTATACGCCGGTGGCTTGAAATCACACTTTATAAATTAACTTTGTATGCACTCCGAACATGAACAGGCGATTAATGAAAGCAGGCGAGAAAAACTATTTAAAGGAATCAAATGGCACAAAGGCCAACTGTAACGCAAATGTCACGCAAGTTCGAAAGTCACGCATTTACAGTTGCCTTTCGTCGCCTCCTGTCCCAAAGAGCAGCTGGTTCTGTGAAACAGATATGAGCCTCAAGACTTAGGCCCTGGCAAAGTCAAAACAAGAGACGAAAGGATTCTAATCCATCTTCTCAATGAATGAACGACCAACCAGAAAGAAGAAACATCAAGAACACACGTTTTCCGAATTGAAATTTTATTTTACAGCTCTCAAAATAGGGCTTTACTCCCTGGATTTCATCTTTTCTCGTGCCATCTTCTTCTTGGATACCTTCTTTACCTCTACCTCATCCTCGCCACGAGGAACAACTTGCTCACGTTCAGCAAGGATCATCTCTATGTGGCATGGGGAGCTCATGTAGGCTGCAAAACACAAGGTTGAGTTAGTTTAGGCCTTTAAAGTTGGTTACTACCATAGCATCTTCCTTGAACTTCCATGAATAACCAAGGAAGAATTTCTCCTTACAATATCTATACATATCAAGCAGACAAGCAATGAGAATAAAGAAATACAAAATAATGGTGGGTTTTTAGTTGATCCAATACCAAACTAGCAGTCCCTTGTTTTCAGTGCTGCAGAAACATGCATTTCTCTGCTAAGACCAGTTGAAGAGAAGTTTACCATGGGCCAGTTTCTCGAATGTCTTAGTAATTTTTTAAGGCCTGTAAAGCTGTTCTGTTTTTATTCAAGATAGGAGTGTCAAAAGTTTTAAAAATTATTCAATAAAAATATCAGCTAGAAAAACACGATGGACTGTTAAGGGTGCCAGAACTGGCTTCTCCATTCTTAAGATTTTGATTTTAAAATACAGCTTCATTAAGTTACCCGCAATTTGGAGAAACAAGCCCCAGGAGTCTGGCACTAATAATCACTATCAGTCCCAGACCCCTTGCAGACCTTTCACCAGCTTGCATTGCTCAAGGCCTCATACTTTCCAGTGGGCAAAGAAAAAATTGCACTGAAGCACTTGTAATGAGGCTACAAATTCTCCAAAACCAGCATCATAAGAAATGTATGGCATGAAGTAAGGAGAATCAGTCATGATATCTTAGGAGTGAAGGTGTTATTTCCAAAGGAAAAAGTGTTACTACTCCAATCAAATGGGATACATATATGTTATTTACTCAGTGAGTGGTTTGTACAGAAAAAAAAAAAAAAAAAAAGAACAAACCACAAACTCCTAGGCTTTCACCCTTTAACTCCCAAGATCTCATTAGTAATTCTACTTACTGTCTGCCATACAGTTCTTGTGATATTAGTTTTGAGAATTTGGTATTGGATCAACTAATAATCCTCCAAATGATATTCTTCCTAGTTTTCATCACTTGTCTGCTTGATAGTGTATTGATATCATTAGGAGAAATTCTGTCTTGGTCACTTATGGGAAACTGGATATGAAACAACTTTGACTTACGATTGATACGTCCATGGGCTCTGTAGGTTCTCCTCCTCATCTTGGGAGCAGCATTGACTTGTATGTGCTCAACCACCAACGAGTCTACATCCAGTCCCTTGATACAAAAACAAACATGGAGTTCAATTAAGGGAGATTATTATACTGATTACTTATTAAAGTTGAATCACTTAATTATAGAGATGCAGGACTAAAAATTTCCATTAGCTGGTCACTAATGCCACTGAAAATTGGGTTAGGCAACCAGAATTCCTGATTAATAACTCAAACATCTTGGTTTTTGCAAAAGCCAGCCCTCTAGAAATGTAAAAATTTTTAATTTTTCCAATTTGATTTTATATAATCAGCTGGTGATTGTTCACCAACAACAGGAACATGCCTTTGACAAAGAAACATCTAAAAAACTTTACGTTTTCTTATTTCACAGCGAGGCATCAAATAACCAAAAACTCACTTTAAACTCAGCATTGCTCTCAGCATTTTTGAGAAGCTGAAGCAGGATCTCTGCACTCTTCTTTGGCCACCGGCCCTGGGATCCTGGAGACTTCAAGTTCTTGGCCTGAAAATGTACATAATTAATTCACATTGAGTTTCTCAGTCACTACCTCTCCTTAGATCTAGTTAGAAATTCTCCATCACTACTAGCATACATTTCCATGTAAATTAGACAATCCCTTGCTGATAAGTTTTTTCTATTCCCAATACCAGTTCACAAATTGTGAGGAGAGGTTACACTCTAATCAATTCATGGAGCCTAAGGCTTGAAGACAGTCCAGTGATCTGGGCTTATGTAGTCCAAGATATCAGTTTCCTTTTCATAAAGCAGTTCTAAACTGAAACTTGGGACATTGAGCAGCACCCCCTCTGGTATAAGTTCCTTATAAATAGTCAGTATGTATAATACACTAGTATATCACAAAAAGTCACCACTTCTCAAAGAGCCATTATCCAACTGTTCATTTACATAAGACAAGGCCAATAGAAAGGATCATGCATGATATGGATTTCCTTGGTTGATAAGTCAGTTATTACTTCTACCAATAGTAGATTGATATATCAGAACATCAAGACATTAGCTGACAGTTGATCGTTAACCAATCAATGGGTAAGCATGGGCCAGCCATTTTTTGATAACTAATTGGCTATCAGCAAGTATAGAGCTCATCTATCAACCACATATTGGATGAAACATCACAACCAAGGCCATAATAAGCCATAGTAAGCATAGTAAGAGACCACAGTAAGCTTAGGGGTTGAGTGGAAGCTTCTAATGAGAGTGTTACAAGAATAGTAGACTCTAAGTTCTTCAGTATACCAAGCAGTTCTACCATGATATGTTTGTCCAAGAAAGTTTAAATCACATGGTACATGCGAATGGTAAGTATTCCAGTATTATGGGTGACATGTCATACATACCTGAGCTTTACGTCCCACGCCACCATTGAATCTTCGGAAGGGAATGATCTGCTTTTTGGCAATAACATCTTTGAGATATCTGTTTGCCTTACGTATGTGCATGCCCTTGATGGCCACAGCCGTCTCGTGTGTGTTCTTGAAGTGCACACGGAGGTTAGAACCTCGTGCTTTACAAGACTTGGTTGGATTCTCAGGATCAGAAGCGTAACGAGTCATCTTGAGTAACCTTTACCTGAAAAACACATCGTGCATCGATATTATGGTTTTCATTTTTGTCTATCCTGCAGGGAAATCAAAGGGGAACTATGTACAAAGCTGCTAGGCTTTCAATTGAATATTACATAATCCCCAAGATAAAACAAAAGAATCTGCAAAAAATGCGGGAATATTTAGAGATGTTTCCCAAAGTTAGCAACTAATTTATTGTAAGGTAACAGCTTTGAGGTAGGATTCACTATCAACGCGATTTTTTTTATTTCCAGCCATATTTCATTTATCTTATTAAGTAGAAGTAGGCTCTGATATCGAAAGTATAGAAATAAGAAGTCTAATCGAAAATAGAAAAGAGGATTGGGGAGATAATTTGAGATTTCAACCACACATCGGAACGAATCTCACCTTCGAAGAGGAAGGCTGAAAGAGGACATATACCCAGAGTTCTTTTCGATAAGACTTCTTCATTACGCAGGCGCATTCATCAAATTCAAAATGGCGTCGGATATTTAATCGTAAGTCGTGAAAACTCTTGGTGGTTTCTTTGGCCCTGTCTTACAGTTCGCGATGTTTTGGGGTGAGTAGATTATTTCATTACTTTCTATAGTTCCTTTACTATGTAATCAAAACTTAAAAGTGGAGAAATGACTCCACTGAAGTGCAATTTTTCTAACAGCCATAGTTTCGTGCAGGAGTGAGATAAATTATTTGATGAAATACAAACACAATATTCTTTTAAAAATCCACGTTTATTATACAATAGTTATAAATTTTTATAAAGAATCTATAAAGAGTTTTATGACTATTGAGTATATTTAAGGCAAATGCTGCTTCCTTATTGCTCAACTGGCATTTTAGAACGGCCATGGCATGTGATATTTTAACGCGTGGAACATTAATTTGTGAGTAGAAGAAAACATGTAAAAACTACCCAAGGTGAAGTCTAGCACGCTTTTTATTAGATACGGTTTAGTTAACAAGATTTCCAAAGCTGTGCTCTTGGAAGGATCATTGAATACCTGAAGGCTCTCTGTTCAGGTATCAAGGGTACTTAGCTCTGAAACCTTCAACTTGTAGGAGTGAGTTGAATCTAACTTCACCTTGCGACTCCAGTCTGTTATCTTGCAAAGAGGTTATGAAAAAAGACGAACCCATCAGTTAGAAGGTTTATCTTGATATAAAACCAAATTTACAAGGAAATGTAAGGGGCTCAGGAGGGGAATTACTAGTTGAATCTTAGAAGTTAAACAGATTTGATCAAAGTACAGTTATTCAAGTTGCATTACATCAATAGTTGGTTGGCTGTGGTACCACAACCTTCCCATTAGACAGAGAAATCTATATTTCATTCCTTAGAGCACACCATGCACCTGTCCATAAAACAGTTTATAGTTCCATTCCTATTTTATTTCCAGGGGTCACTCTTGATTCTGGGAAGCGTTACACCCAGACAGTGGAAAAGTCATTCCACTTATCAATGGCTGCTCTGGGCTTTCAGAACTGTTCATCAGTGCCAGTGACAATAATGGTTGAAGTGGATAAAGCTCAGTTTGCATTGTGCACACTGCAGCCTGGCAAAATTCCACAACAGCCTTTAGACTATTGTTTTACAGAAGGAGAAGAGATAACTTTCTTTACAGAAGGCCCCGGGGATGTACATTTAACAGGTTTGTTTTATTTTGAATTCTTATATTTGATCACCATCATAGTGGCATAATTTGAAATTTTTAAAAATTTTTTTTATGAGATTAAGATCAGGAGACTGATAAAAAGGCAGCTATGATCTTAAAATACCAAATGTAGATAGAAGTGTGAGACTTCTTGCTTTAGATTTTGCTGGCTTCAGGTGGATTAGAAATTTATCGTACCATGCTCTTGGTTATACATTTTGAGTTTCTGGTTCATATTTAGATGAAGCAAGCATATACTTGTATTTTCTGTCAAGGGAGCAGGGATGGTTCAGCAATGAGAGTGCTTGCCTCCTACTGCAGTGGCCTATGTTTGATTCCCAAACCTGGTGTCATATGTGGGTTGAGTTTGTGGGTGGTTCTTGTCCTAGCTCCAAAGGGTTTCTTGGGTTACTTCAGGTTACCTCCCTCCACAAAAACCAACATTCCAAATTCCAAAGCAACCTGGAACCTGTGGACAAGAAGGTAGCCCAAATGTTAACTCAAGTATAAAAGATCTCAACATGCAACAAGTTTTCCATTAAATTGTTATACTTGATGGACAGGTTATTTAGTGGATGAACCAAATGCTGTGGAATTTGAAGAATCAGATGAGGAAGTATCGGCAGGAAGTGAAAAATCTGCAAGCAACTCTGATTCAGCTGAGGATGATGATGAATCATCCAGTGAGGAAGTGACTCTTGGAGACTTATTTCAAAGTGGAGATTTGATCAGCAGTGATGATGATGATGAGGATGAAGAGAGTGCAGATTTGGACTGGGATCCATCCAAGGATAATCCAAAGAGGAGAAAACCAAGTAAGAAAAGGAAGAAGAAAAAACAAGCCGAGAATTTGGATGAAAACAATATTATATCTCTGATGGATGTTGAACAAACTGAAGTAACTTTGTCAAATTATAGTATGCATGGTGAAAATGAAGGCAGTAATGGAGGGCAAAAAAATACTAAATCTGAAATTGAACTCAGGAAGAAAGAAGGAAACAAGAAAAAGAGGAAAGTGGTTGAAACAGAAAATCAGACAGTTGAAAATGGACTTAAACCAGCTAAAAAACTGAAGAAGAAAGGAAAAAAATCTCAATTAAACTCACCAAACAGTGATGGCAAGACAGAAAAGTCAAAAACTCAAGAAAATAGCAGTGAGCAGACTTCATTAGGTAGTAACTTGCTTACAAAAAACAGTGATACTCAAGTTAAACAAGTAACACAAATAAAAAGGGGAAAGGAGACACAACCAAGTCCTGGGAAACAGAGTGATCAACCACGAGCCACCTTGGTAAGTGTCTATTGATTTATGTTATGGGAAATATTTTGAGAAGCTGTTTTTTCATTATAGTAAACTCACAGGGTCATGGCTGGTCAAAGTAAACATGCAAGGCTGCAAACTTTAGTTTTTCATGTTTTGGAGGTAATCATGAATACAAATTGTCAGCACTTGTGTTTTGGAAAATATATCTGAATATATAATAAGTAATGAAATTGGTAATTCATAAGAATTTACGAGTTTAAGAAAGTAAAGGAAGGATTTTAGTCATGTTTGGCGTTGTGTGGTCAGTTTATTATTGATGTTGACATAGGTTCAATAATCATTGTTACATACCCAGACTTGCACTCAACAGAACGAGCACTGAGATTGGTTGATTCTTGGTCATGTGCCCCTGATCAAATTCAAATGTATCCCAACTGGGATACAATTGCGCAGTTGTAGCCTGTGCACCAAATACAACAGTACATGATTGTTTTAAGGGAAAGTTTAAATATATAACAAAGCACTTAATGTATGGTCCCAAAGGAAACTAGTTAGTTTTGTTTTCCCTTGATTCTTGATGTTTCCCCTGACTTTGTTTTAGGAAATGTCAGGACTGTTGGGAAAACAAAACTAACTAGTTTCCCTCAGGACCATACATTAAGTGTATAATATGTAAGAAATATTTTTCTGCTAAATATGGATGATACAATAGTTCTCAAACTTAACATGCAAGGAAATAGTGTAACAAGGAGATCTTGTATTGTATTATAAGCAGGCAAAGAGGAAAACGCTACCAGGAGGAACTGTGTTTGAAGACATTAAAAAAGGGACAGGACCAATGGCCAAAAGAGGACAGATAGTAAGGATGTCCATGAATATTAATGCTTTATGTGCCATGGTCTTTGCTGACTGTATGTGATCTGCTTACAACACAAACTGTCTCATCATACTGAAATGTTTTAACCCTTTAACTCCCAAGATCTGATTGTTAATTCTCCCCTCTAGCTGCTACACATTTCCTTTTAAATCGGTAACAAGAATTTGGTGTTAGATCAAGATCATTTTTACCTGATATATTTGAGTATTCTCATTACTTGTTTGCTAAATAATGCATGGATATAATAGGGAGAAGTTACATGTTAATCACTTCTAGGAGTTAAAGGGTTAAGCGCAATGTCTATTGATGAAGTTGCAGTAGGTCAGTAGTGATAGTCACAAACACAGAGCAATATGTTGCTGATTCAAGTAAACCACAAGGGAGCACTTGGATTGATCGAAAGAATATTCCATCTATCAGCTGTCTGTGGTTTTAAATTAAAGTGTCTGTAGATCTTCCTTTTTGGTTTGTCTTGTTCTTTGTAATTACTATTTTTCATTTCTCGATGGTTCATTTCAACAGGTTCATTTATATTATAAAGGAACTTTAGCAAAGAACAAAAAGCAGTTTGATGCTTGTCTGAGTGGACAGCCACTTTCATTCAGAGTTGGTGCAGGACAGGTCATACAAGGCTGGGATCAGGGTGTCACTGGTAAGTGTTCTAACATTCATACTACCAAGGCAATCCTCCTTTCCCTCTGACGAAAGGCCAATGCAGGGAAACATCAGCTTTTAAACTCTTAGCAGTGGCCAATTTATGTTATCAACTCAATTGATAATACCAAATCACCCAGTCCTCCTTAAATTTGATTTTCGAAGCCTGAAATTTCTTTATGTCAAGTAACTGAGTCAACCAAGGTTGTTCTTTTTCACACAGGAATGCAAGTAGGTGGGAAAAGGAGATTGATAGTACCTCCATCACAAGGGTAGGTTATCGTGTTACAGTATCCTAGAGATCATTATACACCTCTTTCACACATAGCTAACCTATAACACTACTTATTTGATCATATGATGTGAAAATACCTCACACATGCTTTTTGTGAAAAGTAACTACCCTATGTCAACTGTACAGCCATTTTGTTACCAATCAGGTTTGTCACTAAGGGTACCTTTACAGTTTAGCTAACTTGATGTTAAAAGTGGAAATGATGATTGTTGTCACTTTACATTGGGGCACATATCACAATGCTACAAGTGATATCTCCAATGTTACAGCTATTGAAAACTAAGTGACAGCCCTAGCACTGTGTCTTATACAATATTGTGCAGAGCTGATGAGTAAATATGATCGTTATTTGCAGATATGGTCATGAAAAGATAGGACCAATTCCACCCAACAGTACGTTGGAGTTTGAAGTTCAACTTGTGAAACTGCAGTAATATAATTAGCCAACTGTGATGTACTACTGTTAAGCAAATCTGTCTCCTACATTTGCAAACTGAGACCATTTCCACAAATTAGTATGTTGGAGTTTGATGGTCTACTCATGAAACCACAATAATATACTATCAGTACTTATAAATTGCCTAAGACATGCTACTGTCAAGTAAAAATGTGCCTACGTTTACAAACTAGTATTGAATAACACTGGCGTGTAAAGGATTCTTGTACCAAAATTAACACATCTTGGGTGTGCATAATAATTTCTTCTTGACCTCAAACCAAACACTCTGCAAGAGGAGCATCTACACTGGTTACCAGTATTTTAGAATAAGACTGCTTCTTTATCAGTTCAGAGCCAAGCTGCAGAAAGCCAGGGGAAGGACCAGTTCATGTCATTAGTTTTAGCTGAATTTAATTTTATCAGATAATTCCATTTTTAAATATTATTCCTGTGCAAGACTCATGATTGAAAATGTTACCTGTCATATATTCTCACAAAAATTAGTTATCATGTCTTCTTTAAAACATTTATTTGAGCTTTGAAACTTCTTATTGCACATGTACTGTTCTAATATTTTTCCTAAATAAAGAGTATGAGGGACATTTTATTAGTTGATTAAAAAATTTGATAAACGAGTGTCCTAAATTACACAGACAAAATTTTTAGATTTTATGAAGATAATGTCCTTTGAACATTTTTCCCAAAAGCTTTTTGTTAAACATGATTTCAAAGTACTGTCAAAATAGCTTCCTATTGCCAATCAACTTCTTGACCACAACTTGAGTTGGTGTTGTATTTTAAACTTATTTAATGTAATTGGCAAAGTTTTCTATCTCTTGGTTCTTATATCCAACCATGGAGAGGTTACTGATGCCATTGTTCAGTAGTTTTATATCATCAAAGCTGGTGAGGCTTGTTAGCGTAGATTGATGATACTGTCACATTGATGTTGTGATAACTGCTAACAGCTAAAATTAAAAATAACCCTGTTCTCAACTTTTTTGTTATCATTACAATGTTTTCAATTGCTGTAACAAGCTGAGTCCTTTCCCACTCTCTGAAGTGTTCACTGCCTCGTCATCTGCTGTTGATGTACATGTAGTGGTGTCTTCTTTCAGCCCACCATCCTTAGCTTCAAGCAACTGCTTCATCAGCTTATCTCTCTTGGACACGCACTTCCTCGTGAGAGAGTGCACAGCATCAACAAAGTGAGTTTGGAAGTCAGAGAGGGCTGTGATACCTTGAAACAACAAATGATGTTACTTTTGAGAAGGAGCTAGGACTTATGTTGCAAAATATAACATTTCCTAATTTCAGTGAGTTATGCCATGTTTTTGCCACACAGCAAACTATGCTTGCTTTCATTTTATGCCAAGAATATCATACATCCTTACATGAGAGTTTTAGGTACAAATCTCTAAAACTGAAACCCTAATTTATTTACATGTAAATTAAGGTTTTTGTCTTGCCTGATTGTTCCTTTTCCTTCCTGGGCTGAAGAAGATCCATAGCATCTGATAACTAGGGAGAAGTAAGCAAACACAGTGAGGTAAAGTGACATTGTCAAATACTCTATGAACCCTCAGATTTTTAGATCAGCTCTGCTAGTAATTTCACCCTGTCTCTTTCCTTTTGAATCATTGTTTAAAGGACAAGTGACACAGGAGCAGGAGACACTTTTTACTGTTTTAGACACCATTTGCTGAATTTTAATTAATTTTTCACAGGTTAGCAGGGGATTTAATAAATCCAAACACTTAAGGGTGGAGGTGGGGAAAGTGAAGAGAGACAATCTGCAAATTATAGGATTCAGAGGCTGGGGTTAACATCATTGGTTCTCTTAAAAAAAACTTGCACTATACCTGTGATTCATGGTCCTTGAATGAGGACAAAAAAGTTCGCAAATCATCTTCAGAGGCTGTGTCTTTCAGTTTTTTGTAAGCACTGAGTATATCTGTTCAAAACAGGACATGAAAACCATAAATCAACAACTAAAATGGACCCAAAAAATGGAGAACGCAAAAAAAAGTTACCTTCCAAAGGCTTACAAAGCAGCTCCATAAAATTTCCTTCAAATGTCTGGTATGCCTCTCTGCCAATAACAAAAAAATATAATAAAACATGTGTAAATTCATTGGTAGAAGTTATTAAAACCCTTCTCCAAATCATTATTTTTGCTCTGTTAAATAAAGTTTCTGAACTCATACTACAACAGAGCAATTTTACAGCTCAGGCACAACCTCATAAAATTTACCTAACTGCAGATAGCAGGGACTCTGCATAGTCCACCTGGCATTGATAAACTTGCCGATGAAATGACAGCTCCTCTTTAAGTATTTTTATCTAAAGAGAGGGAATAAAATCATGTTTTTATATCACCTTTCACCAAGAAAAAGGGTTGTATATCACTTTGCTGCTGGATGCAGTGCTTCTTCAGGGGTTTTAGCTAATGAAACTGGTATAGGTTATTTTTGCTTAGTCTGAATGTGGTGTAAATTAAAACCAGTTTTCATCAGGCATTTGGGATCAAAGAATTTCATGGATACATAGAATTTTTAATTCAGACAATAAGAGTATTCTCATTACTTGACAGTCATTCTCTGCTATGACTTTGCTTGATAGAAACAAGATGAACTATTGTAATATAGACCATGAGAACCCTAGAAAAGAATGCTATTTTGCACTTGGGGACAAAATTACCAGCCATTTACTAAACATACCTCTAGTGACAGTATGTGCTTTGAATAGCTGATTGATTTCATCAAGGCTTGCACAACTGATCTCACCTGTTAACAACACAAAATACATAATCTGCTCATAATGATACAATAAAATACTTGTTACTTTAGAAATCCCACCAGTGTTGTACCTTTTCAGAAATTAAACACCTTTGAGTGACAATTAAGGAATCCAGAACTACAACCCAGTCATAGTCAGTCTTCTAGGTAAAATTACTAAATGTAAATTTCAGGTTTTACATATGAATCTAATATAAGTATCTTGTCAAAGACTTGATGTACAAGATTCACTAGATGGATCAATTTTGATGACTGGATGTACCCTTGACATAAATTGACTTACAGGAACACTTGGTATAAGTTAGAAAATTGCATGATGTCAAGAAGAAGTAAAATACCAGACTAGTATGTTTAACTTGAAAAGAGATAATTCACACTGGTATAAATTAAAATGTAACTGTAGGGTTATTGTTTCATAGTATGATCCTACTTCTTGCTGTTTTTTCCGGCTCAGCTCTGGCATGTGAGACATGATACTCTCTTCTGTGAGGTCTTCTCGAATAGCCTTCTTTAAGGGAGGCTGCAATGTGCAACAAGAATTGGGATTATTGTAATCCTTATTAAATACAATTTTACATGTAATTATCACCTGTGAATACCAAAATATCAGAATCTTGGAGTGGGCCCAAATTTTTTACTAGCTACCTCTCCTTTTATCCTTTGACTAAGTCGCCCACATTCTTCCTTGTTGTTGTGGGTTGCTTGTGATTTGTCTGTGGAAATAGGTTAGGATCACAAACAACTCTCTACAACATGCAAGAATGTGGGTGTGTTGGTAAAAAAGAAAGTGGGAGGGTAGTGAGACAAGAATTTGGGCCCATTCAACAGTTCAATGACTTTTGAAGTAACTAAGAACAGAAATTATACTTATAGTAACCTCAGGGATGGGGAAGGTGAAAAAAGCTGAAAGTGCTCATGAAATTTTGGCTAACAATTTGCCACTGGGGCCATAAAAACTGCACTTCTGTCCAGGCATTTCAATATGTAGGAATTATTGGCGGTCCACAGTCAATTATGAGGCCTTCATTGTTGTCTGTTAAGATTCCATTTGTTGCATTTTTAAGGCCCAACAGTGAGCAATTTCACCTTTGACCAACACTTGAGAAATAAGTTATTAAAACCCTAGCATGTCAGCTATTAAAGGTACATGTGTAAGAAAGTGATTGTTACTCAACTGGACCTTACCCAGGGTGCAGCAGGATACAGGACGGACAAAGACAACAGGTCCTCACTACAGTCTCTCAGCATGTCTGTCACTGTTGTCACATGAATTGCAAGCCTATCTCTGATTGGCTGTGATATATGTTCACTGATTAAGCTTGCTGGTTGTGAGGATGGCTCAACTGTAAGCATTTCCTTCAGGCAAACCATGTTTTTGTAAAGTTTGCAGAGCTTCGATTCAAGCCTGGACTGAAAATGAAAGGGTTTGAATTTAACTTCTTTATTGACCATGCATATCAGTTTTGTGAATGAAACTAATGAAACTTGTTGGCATTATTCTAAGAACCCTGTATTACACTTTTTAGACTATACCCTTCTGACTCACTTCAAAAACCAAAAAATTTATTTCCCTTCCCCTGTTAAAAAAAAAAGGCATAAGAATGTAGATGTTGAACCCAAAAAGGCTTCTGTATTATAATCAAATCCTTTATGATTTCATGAATAGCAAGAAAAATTGCTATTCTTTAATATTCAGGTAAATGAGCCTTACTGACCTCGACAACATGTTCGATAACAAGAGAATTTCCCTCAAAAGCAAGGCTCAGAAAACTAATTTACATGCTCATCAAAGAATAACAAGCATGCTTGCCATCATGAAAGAGGTCCATGTCATAATATTTTTCTATGGAAATACTGGATACAAATCTCTCCTTGTGAATTTAACTTGTGTACTGCCACTTAAGCATCTAATATAAAGGGTTTATAAATGATACCTCACCACATGCTTCAAGTTAAGATGTTCAACTTTTCCACTGCAACAGTCTAACAGGGTAACAGTTTGATCTTCCACAGATTTTGATTGTTTCAAGAAATCATCCATGTATATGGCAGGCAGACAGAAGTCATCAGCCTCAGCACTCTAAGATGACAAACAGTCAACAGAGAATTTTCCTTTAACCTTTTAATACAAGGTAGTTGAACTGTCCTCTCCCGCTGAGATTCTACTTTCAACTGAAAAAAAATTGTACTTTTACCTCTTTGTTCTTGTATAAATCAAGTCTTGTTCCCTCTAATCGATATTCCAAATTCTGTATATATTCACGTGATACTGTTAAATAATTTGATGGCTCATCTGGTGAGTAAAGACTCCTACAGAATGGATGAAGAAACAAAATAGTAACACTTTTCAGGTGTAAGAAACCAAGATCCAATTATTTTCTATGAAAACAAAAAATTTTTCCTCAGACATGTTCACTTAATGTCAAATCAAACTATTCTACCTGCCTCGGCTTCTGCAACGATTTTTAACTTGAAGTTGAGGTCATATGAGCTACGGCGAGTGCTTGGCATATTAACGATTGAACAAGAAGTTGAAGTTGAACTCTGACTGTTTACGATGCGAATGTATCAGTAAGTTTTGCAACTGAGTTTTAAATCAGGTGATTGATGTTTTTATAAGACAAAATTGGATCACTGAATAGTTTATCATTACAGGTGTGAACTTTCAGCATTTGTTTTCACGTATATCATTAAATGTGTGACTTTTTCACTTTTGTTTACGTTAACAAAGAGAGTTCGCATGCCAATTGTGTAAGGATAATTGTTGTCAGATTCATCACATCCTTTTGTTAACTCTCAACTTTTTGGTGCGTCTTATAACTGAGTATTTTCACTTAATTTTCAGTTTGAGAACTCAACTCAATTAAATTGCTAAGTTTGGGGTGCGTCTTATAACCGAGTGCGCCTTATAACCAAATAACTATGGTATTTTAAAATCAAGCCAAAGGACAAAGGCTGATGGATGAAAAGGTTTCCATACCTCAATGTTTCTTTTAAGTTTAGAAGTTTATTTTCAATTTGTAGGAACAAATTTTTTCTGGCTTGCAAAGCACTAGCCTGGAGAAGAACCTGTTGACAAAGAATAGGAATAATGTATTTCCACCATAAGAGCCAAACGTTCAAAATTGACAATTTAAGTTCAACTTCACCATTTTAAGGTAGAAGTACCACAACAACTGATAAAGTTACCTATAGCCAGGGATTGATCAACACAGAAAAGCAAGTTATTTTATACAGTAAATTAAACCTACTTACTTGTCTCTCTAGTTGTATAACCTGAGATTTAAGTAAGTTTACTCTTCGTTCATCAAATCTCTCCTGTGGTACTTCTTCCACAAGCTGTTTGTAGAGAGACCTGCAAAAAAACTTTGTTTTGCCATAAGACTGATTATGTGAGTGTGTAAAATGCCCCTTCACTATAATTTCCACTGGACCAGCCAATCCAATCTTTATCATGTAATTACCTGATGAATTGCAGCTCTGCTTTGAGTTCATTGTTTTCTTTCTTCAGATGCTGAAAGAGGAGTAATATAATTTATTTTGACAACTTACATGCATATTCCCTTTGTTCATTTTAAGAAGGCATCAAATGAAAATAATGAATTCAGTGAAACTTGGAGAACTAAAGAACATGCAAGATTCTCTATGGAGAAAATAACAAGACTTGAGAATAATGTACAAATCAGTAAAAAAAAGTATTCAGGAAAGGTCTACTAGAAGACCTAGCAAGCAGAGCTGATAGTCATTCAGGGCAGTCTGAGAAAAAAGAGCTTTTGCTGAGCCATCTCTGTTTTTTTGTTTTGTTTTGGCACTCAGTAGTTTTTCTAACATTCCATGAATAGCATCCAGTACAGAACTACTCTGTTACTATAACCAATTGGTCTCAAAACTAAGGATTATAATTCAAGGGTGGACATATTACTGAGGTGGTGGTCTTCTGGTAAATTTCTACTGTATCACTGCACAAACTCTGAAAACTACCACATTGCTGGCTTCTGAAACTACTGATATTAACTTCAATCAAGTGTTGTGACTTCTTTTACTGTCTCACCTCTAACTGTTGCTGGTATTTTTGCAGTTGTCTGTCTCTTACACTTAATGATGTCTGTGTGTCTAGGAGTGTCTTACCAAAGACACTGTCATTTTTGGATTTCTGCTGGAAATCTGATGTGGAGCTACTTGAGGACACTAAAGGCCTTGTCTAGGAGCAATCATTTGACAAGATCTCATTTTAAAATTTCTTAGCTTCCAACAGTTCCTTTGAATCACCACAACTAGACGTCAAGCTATAAATGAACACTGCCATATCTTTCCGAAAAAATTTCAGATAAAGTGTTCATCAATTTGACATGGGTAGTAAAGATCAATTTATTTGGTTTAATCTAGAAGGTAAAGTGAGTATCATATAATTCTATTTAAGAAAAAAAGGCGATTAGATCTCCAACCTTCGAAGTGGCATTCCTTGTTTTGTTTACATCACCTGAGTGGCGAGTACTCGATGGCAAATGGCGATGGGAAATCTGAGTTTTTTTCATCGAAAAAAAATTCGAACTACTCTGAAGACAGTAAAATGAAAGTTCTTCTTTCAATCATAAACATAATTAACAGCCTTCGCGCGCCGCCTAAACTATTTTGCCTTTCCACGCTCGTTTTGGCGGTTCAATCGGCCATGTTGTTAGTTGGGAAGGACTGGAAATTAAATAAAGGCCTAGGAAGACTGGAAACTGGCGAGAGAAGGAAAAAAAATTAGGCGAGTCATACCACTTCCGAAGGCCACGAAAGTCGAATCTTTTTCTTTTTCGGCAGTGCTAGTCGGTGTCTTAACTTACTGCAAATACATATTGCCTGGACGGTGATCGACTCTTAAGGATGACAAATTGCGAGTAGTACCTCCATTTTGGCGAAGTCTGTTGCACAAGTCAAGAAGATATCAGTCAGAGTGCGCGAGGAAATTTGCCGAGGGACAGCTCGTTCTATACCCGAAAACCTCTAAAGTATGTTGTTAAAATCGATATTTACGGAAAAAAGGAGCAATGAAGCTTCTGGACGCTCTTCTTTTACGGGAACATGTCAAATTACAGACTTTTCCGCGTTTTCACTGAAATCGTTCTTTAACAAAATCAGGGCAAAGAAAAGGATATAAAAATAAACGTAGAGAAATCATTAGACTATTGGTCATTGACTTTTGATAAATCTGGTGGCTCTTATAAGAGCCGTTTTTTTTCGCTTTTATGATAAAGCCACTTAAGCGCGTTCCCCTCGGATTCGGCGGGCGAGCTGGATGTCTTTCGGCATAATGGTAACTCGCTTTGCGTGGATTGCACACAAGTTGGTGTCCTCAAAGAGACCAACAAGGTATGCCTCGCTGGCTTCTTGGAGAGCCATCACTGCCGAGCTCTGGAAACGCAAGTCAGTCTTGAAATCTTGGGCGATTTCACGCACGAGACGCTGGAAAGGCAGTTTGCGGATAAGCAGTTCGGTGGACTTCTGGTAGCGACGAATCTCACGAAGGGCAACAGTTCCAGGCCTGTAACGATGGGGTTTCTTAACACCACCAGTTGCAGGAGCACTCTTTCTGGCGGCTTTTGTGGCAAGCTGTTTACGGGGTGCTTTACCGCCAGTAGATTTACGCGCAGTTTGCTTGGTACGAGCCATGGTCGACGACAAACACTTAGAGAAAGACTAAGAATACCTATGCCCAATGAGAATCACGGTAGAAAATTTATACTTCGCGCCGACTCTCACGATTGGTTCGTTTTCCTCATTTACGATTGGCTTAAATGCCACACACTATAGCAGTGATTGGCCAAAAATAAGAGCCATTCATTGGTTAGCTTATGCAATGTTCGATCCGATTTGCCACGAAGCTCAAAGCTCACATTAAAGTCACCCGGTTTTCGAAGCACTTGACTTCACATGTCCAATATCAGTAGTTATTTGTTATCGTGACTTTTAAAGGTAGAATATAATCCAGTGTTGCACCATGAATCGTTCTCTATATCCCGCCTCGTGTCCTCCAATTGTACACGTTCCTACTTGCATAGTAATGGTTGGTTTGCCGGCGAGAGGTAAAACTTATGTTTCGAGAAAACTAACCCGGTATCTCAACTGGATCGGCGTCAACACCAAGGTATTCAACCTCGGGGAGTACCGCCGCGAAATGGCTGGTGCTCACTGCAAACACTCCTTCTTCGATCCAAGTAATACGGATGGAATGAATGTACGTGAAAAGTGCGCAGAACTCGCCCTGGAAGACATCACAAAATGGCTGAACGACAAGGGACAGGTAGCTATCTTCGATGCTACGAACACCACTCGAGCTAGAAGAAAGAAAGTCACGGATCACCTCACCGCCCATGGCTTTAAGGAATTTTTCGTGGAGTCAGTTTGTGATGACAACGAGATCATTCGTTCCAACATTCTGGAGGTAAAAGTAAACTCCCCTGACTATCAGGGGGTACCCCCAGAAGAGGCTCGCCAAGACTTTGAGGCCCGAATTAATCATTACAACAATTTCTATGAACCTCTCGCTTTGGACCATGATTCTAATATGCCCTTTCTGAAAGTGATTGATGGTGGAAAGCGATTTCTGATGAATAAAGTTGAAGGATATCTGCAGAGTAGAGTAGTTTACTACATCATGAACTTGCATATCACCCCAAGAGCCATCTACCTGTCAAGACATGGTGAAAGCATGATGAACTTGCAAGGGAGGATTGGAGGAGATTCTGATCTCTCTGAGAGGGGCTGGGAGTACAGCAAGGTGCTTGGAAAGTTTGTTAAGGAAAATATGCCAGATGATCTCAAAGTCTGGACCAGTGAAATGAAGCGCACCAATCAGACGGCAAGTGACATTGACAGACCAATCGAGAAGTGGAAAGCCATTAATGAAATTGATGCAGGTGTATGTGAGGGAATGACATATGAAGAAATACAGGAGCAATTTCCTCAGGCTTTTGCAAAGAGAGATGAAGATAAGTTCCACTATCGCTACGCTCGTGGGGAGTCTTATGAAGATCTTGTGGCCCGGCTAGAACCAGTTATCATGGAGCTGGAGCGGCAGCAGAATGTGCTTGTGATCTGTCACCAAGCTGTAGCCCGTTGCCTACTGGCATACTTTTTAGACCACAGCTCTAATGAGTTACCTTACTTACGTGTTCCATTGCACACCCTCATAAAGCTCACTCCAGTAGCATATGGTTGTCGTGTGGAGAAGATTGATTTGAAGGTTCCAGCTGTAAACACACACAGGGAAAAGCCCAAGGTTGTGACAGTGAGCCGAACCTCTGAGGATGCATTGGAGACTGTTCCCGAACATGAGTGACATTGGTGGAATGATTTCATCTTTCTTTAATGGTATGTCTTTTATTAGTTATCAAGGAGTTTCACATAATCTAGAAAGCTTACAGCGTACAGATGGACATTTTTTGGGTTGCTAAGGGGTTCATTCCATAAGTTCTCAAGAGTGGAGGTATGCTTATTTTAGGAGGCAATCATTGTGGACAAAAATAATGAATTTTGTAATGATTTATCATTGCAGTGTTTTTTATTCTTTATTTTTTTTTTCATTTCTATTCTTGTTGTTATTCTTAATCAGAGAGATATCCTATTTGGTGTAGATAAGTAATAAAATTATTTCAGTGTTATATGTAGGTCTCAGGTTTTTAACCCTTTACTCCCAGACCAAGTTTCTAATTCTCCTTACTGTCAACCATTCAATTCTTATAATGTTAGCACAGAGAATTTAGTAGTGGATCAACTAATTATCCCTTGACTGATATTTTTCTCTATTCTTATTACTTCTCTGGTTGATATTATATTGATACTGTAAGGAGAAATTCTGTCTTGGTCACTCATGGGAGTTAAAGGGTTTAGTGCCTTTCCCTATTCACGAAGCAGGTACAATGTTTGAAATGCCTTGGGTTGTGTAGGGCCAGGGAAGTATTATACTTGATTTATTTGGACAAAATGTTTTTACATGCAACATATTTTGATACTGACACCTTATTTAATTGTTTAACATGTAGTAAGCATGGTTATTTTGTAAGTTACATTGTATTTTACCAAGCCATGTAGGGGTAAGAAAAAAGTGAGCGATAAGCTAAATGTGTGTTTGTATTACCATATGTCAAACCATCAATTAAAGAATAGGTTATTCGTCTATTATTTGATTTCTAATAATTTATCTTGAAGTTTTTAAAACTGCTGCCAATAGCCATGTCTGAGCATCGTATTGATTGCATAAGGCCTTTGCAAAAGATGAAAACAATGCAAACAAATCCATTAAAATTTCCTGTGTGACCAACAAAAAATCTTATGGGCTCAACAGTTTGTTTCTTTGAAAATCATGCAGTGATCAAAAAAATCAGTCAAAGTAGTGGTGTAATAATAATTAATGATTAGTAATATCAGATTTTTTATGTACCCACATAGACATGTAGACTGGTATATTTTGGAGTTATAACAATATGAGTTTATAGTCATTCAAATATTCATTGAGGTAATTTATTTTAATGCTGTTAGGATATTAGTTTAGTTAAGCAACCACATATGTGTTGCAGATTAGTGAAAACATATCATTATGATAAATGTTTTTAATCCAAGTACTTGATATTTAACATACATTTGTAAGAGTATATTAGTTGACATGAAGCTGGTAGTTATTCAAATGTTCAATTTCAAATTAAGGGCTAGCTCCTGTTGATCAGGGTGAAATTTATTTAGATAAAATAAAATGTATTTAATTTCACTGAGAAACATTCAGTGTCTAGCTTTTGTCAATAGCATTTTCATAAGGTAGCTCTGACCTATGACCATGTGTACAGTGGATCTGAAGTGAGAAGCTGTTTCATTTTAGTTGCTGCAATATTATCCTTTTAAACTTAATTGGAGGTGGGGTTGCAAATGCAGGATATTGGTCTCGTTTCACACACATTTGAGAAAAATTCAAGCGTCATATATATTTTAAACAGCATTTCATGTGTCACAGGGGAACATTCAAATTTCTCATCTCATGCACGAACAAAGTAAAGCCTTTATACAGGCCCAGGTGGCCCATGGGGCCGGCACTTAGCTCCAGTTTCCTTAGCATGAAGTGGCCAGGAGTATTGCTATTCCCCCCTGGATGGGATGCTAGTCTGTCACAGGGTTACCCCCAGCATATTTGCTGGTACCCATCTGTACACCTGGGTGAAGAGAAGCACTGTGAGAGTAAAGTGTCTTGCCTAAGAACACAACACAATGACCCCAGCCAGGGCTCAAACCAGGACCACTCAATCTGGAGTCAAGGGCACTAACTGTGGGGCCGCTGCAAAACCTTACATCTCATGCAAGGTTTCAGGGAAATCATGAGGTTTTCACAAAATGAAAGTAAAAATCATGGGTCACATATACTTCAGGAGGCAAATCACACTTCATGCTGATTCATAAATTCAGTACAAATAAATCCTTTACCACCTTGAAAAGGAAAAATAGTGGTGTATGCTAAACACAGATTGGAAAGTACAACTTGCTGAACTATAATATGTGCCTTACCTTAATTTTTTAAGTTCTAGAATGTTTTTTTTTTTTTTTCAATTCATTGTCAGTTCAATTTTTCTGCATGACTTAATTTACAGAAGTGATTCCAGGGAAGACATGGCATCTCTCTACTCCCTTTCAAAGAAAAACCTATCCTCTGTTTTAAACACTTTGAAACTGCTGTTTTTTGTAGATTGTTGATTACAGAGGAAAAGGGGATACTGCACCAGTAATTATGATCTGACTTATGGTTTTACACATGCGTGATGAATAACAATGACTTGTGTACCGTGAATAACCATAGAAATTGCTCCAATATAGAGAGGTAGGCTTTACTAAGTGAACAACTCTCCATTGGTGCCATCTTTTCTCAAGAAGAACTACTCAAATTGATGGATACATATGTAAGGGTGGTGTACAATTTTGCACATTTTGCATCATTTTATTGTAATTGGGAATAATTCAATCAAAGCATGGAACAAAATGATTATTTATTCAGTATATATCTGTAACTGTGAAACGAGATGACATATGTTCTTATCTTATCGTATTTGAAATACTAAATAAATGATTCTTTAGTTACTTATGAGTTGTGAATCTTGTTAGAGTTTCTGAAAGCCTGATATATATATACCTGAAGCTTGTGGTTTTTTTTTACCAGTTCAGCTCCATTAATTAAACCTCTGGGTTGTATACTTCCCCCCCATTTGCTATCTTTCAAGGGACCTTCGGTGTTTTTGACTTGTGAGGTGGTTTGTTTTGTCTCGTTTAGCTGTGTCGACAATCTAAAATCGTATCTCCATTATCTTCATCATTTAGAATATTTGATCTTCTCGTCATTGGAATGTTGCTTGCGGTCCGAAGCTGTCAAACAAATAAAACTTTGACGCAGTATGCACAAAAAGCACTTTTTTCGAGCTCAAAATACAGATGTGGCAACCACAGAGTACATAAACTGCTTAAAATTCCTTTCACGTACGTGTCCACTCGGTTTATAAGACCCCAACCTGAGAAACCCAGGTGTGACGTTACAAAAACCAAGCTACTTCCATGGATAGCGAATTTTTTCAATGTTCCTCTTACGTTTAACCTCGGAGCTTCAGGGGACAGAGGTTTAAGGGGTTTTAGGGTAAAGTAAAGGTAAATGCAAGTCACCGATCGCATTCGTTTGGTATTCACCCAGCTTTCAAAAATTTAGATCATTCTTTCATGAGGCATTGGCGTCCCTCGTTAAAATTTACCCCCACGCAGTGCAATTGAAAGGGGGAAATAACATGGATGTGTTTATATTGGGAAAGCAAATTTTGTAAATTTGTACAAAACGCCTAGGGAAAACAAACTCCAATTATAATAAATCATGAAGGAGGAGAGGACAACAATAATAAATAAAATTATCGCTTTTGTTGGTCATTTCTTTCTTTTCATTTGGTGGCTTCTAAAGAAGCCGTTTTTGTTTTTGTTTTTGTTTTTTTTGTTCCTTTACTTCTTAGCTTTTGCTTTGGTCTTCTTCGCTGTCTTCTTTTTAGGTGTAACTCGCTTTTTAGGGCTCTTTGTCTTTTTCTTTGCAGCAGTCTTTGCTGCAGATTTCTTTGCTGCGGTTTTCTTCTTGGCTGGAGACTTTCCCTTCTTAGCTGGAGTCTTCTTTTTCTTTGTGGCTTTCTTAGCGGTTTTCTTTTTCGTTGTTCGCTTCTTAGGCGTGCCAGCCTTCTTTTTGGACTTTTTAGCGACTACCCTCTTTGCTGGTTTCTTCTTTGGCGCAGCAGGTGCTTTTCCAACTTTGAAGGATCCCGATGCACCAGTTCCTTTAGTGTGTATCAGCTTGCCGGTCTGCACGCCGCGCTTCAAAGCTACCTTCAAATGCGAAGATGGATCTCCGGCGATTCTGTTATTTGCTTTGATGTATTTCTCAATGGCCTGCCTCGAAGAACCACCTCGCTCCTTCATCGCAGTTATGGCAGTGACGACCATGTCAATGTACGGTGGATGCGCTGCAGCAGGGCGACGAGCTGGTCTCTTTGCCCTTGGATTTTTCGCCTTCTTCATTTTGCCGCCGGGACTTTTCGACCTTGATCTCGAGCGGGATCTTGAGCGTGACCTCGATCTCGATCTGGATCGCGAACGGGATCTTGGTAAAACAACAGACATTTTGATTACTAATGAGGCGGGTGTAAAAAAAGCTGCTCGGAAAAGATTTCACGATGCAAGTAGCGTAATTTCATACTCGCGCCAATTTTATTTTAAAAGACCTGACGCCTGAGGGAACAGTCCTCTGTCACGAACCAGATTGAATATCAGAGGCCGACATTTTGGAATTTGTGTTTCTTCCTGAAAGTTTTTAACCGCTTGCTGTTATGCAGAGCTTCGCAAGCAAATGGTAAGTCGGGAAAAATTTAACTATGAGAACTATCTTTTCGTACGTTGTTCCAAAGTTGTCTCCTCTAAATGTATACCTGGGTATTTTTAATATCTTTCTCATCAAGCGAGGTGTCACAAATTAATGTAAATGGTATTTAATGCAAATCATTTAACGACCTCGGTCAGGATACCCTTAAAAACACTATGGGATCAAAAACTGATGATTAGGAAACAAGTTAAGCCAAAAATGAACGACGATAATTTAATTCCAAGTTTCTGTTGGCTGCTGCGAATGCGTGAAACAAAGACAGATTGCACAGTCGCCATTTTGCAATGTCCAGAGGCGCCAGACTTATAGTGAAGAAATGAGGCTCCTTGTCACTTTTCCCCACCTAGATTTTCATGAATTCATGTTTCTATGCTAGCAGCAAAGAACTAAACTGTTTTTGGTGAGATTCTTTCATAATTCAAAGAGTATTTCAGAAAGTGAACTCAGTGAACCCTCTTTGTGTTTTGGTTATAGCCATGCCCAAAGCCCAAGTAAGGAAACAGATTTCCTATAAAATCTCATTCAATTGTGTGTGCCTGATTTGCAAACGGAACTTTGTAAAGAAATTCTTACAAATTTTCTCCTGAGAGAGGGTTCTTAACTCATCGAAAAGAAGTTTTAGCCATACTTTAATGCTGTAAGCTTCGGATTTTGATTCTCATCAGAGAGTCTTTACTCTCAGTGAATTCCGTTTTCACGGTTGACGCCTGGGTTCCTCATTAGAGGCGCTTTTTCTGATAGTTAAAAGCTTTCCTGTAGTTTAATAAACAAGGTTTGCCAAAACACAGCTCTTGCAAAATGTAGCAGACGACAATCCTAGTTATCTAAGAGGTTTCAAACTTTATTGAACGACAAGCTAAGAAAATTTAGTCCTTCAGTGTGTCAAGTCAGTACCACCATTTTGGGTGACAAGAGCATGCTTCATCTTGGACCTGTAGCACTTTGTGCCACTTTGCTCTATATTGAAATCACAGAATACATTCTAAAAAGGTTTAATTTATACTATTAATCTTATAAAAACATTTCAGGGCTTCGTCAGAATGGTTGGAGACACTTTTAATGCTATAAAGAGTATAATCAACCGGTAGTTTTACATACGGCCGTGTAACTTAGACTCACTTTAAAGGCCTAGTGATCGATAAAACTCAACCAAGTATTTATTTATCTAAGAACACCCATATCAATAATATCAAACAATAGACAACCTACTGACCGATTGTATATGGTGCCGTTTATAGCAACTTGATTTTCTTCAAATTGACTATGAAGGTTTTCAGCAATAGCAAACACTGTTTGTATAAATTTGGCGAGAGTAAAAAGTTGATAACAACATTTTGGAACTTCTTCTGTGACGGTCTCATTGATATTGTATCTTACCTTCCTTTCTTTATTATTGGCTTGTTTTGTAATTTATTTTTTTTATGTGTGACATCAAGGGAAGATATCCTCTCTCAGGATTTCATCCAATCGCTTTGAAGTTTCAGACTTTTCCGAGATGAAAATTGGAATTTTTTCCTATTTACAAAAGCACAAAAAAATCGTGAGGGAACAGGCGTTTAGGTGGTGCACAGCTGTCTTGACGTTAAAATATATTTCAATCCAGGTATTCCGTTCCCAGAATATTTTCTTTCTGAGCACGTACGCATGTTTTTCTTTCATTTTCCTAAACTGATAGGCTGATGAGGTGCCGTGATAAAGAATGAAACTGAGTTAGTGATGGACAAACACGCAAGACAGTTGTTTTGTCAGAGTGCATTGATGCTGTAAAGGCATCTTTTTTTTTATCTTTTTCTATCGGATTAGGGTCCAACATCGACTGATATATGTTGAAATGTAACGAAATAATTTAGAAAATCAAACGGGAAGCTGTTCTACAAGAAAAAAAAAAAAAAAGAAAGATGACTAGATCGGGTTCAGGAATTTTCCCATAGGAGTTCCACATACTTTCGGTTTTCACTTCCGCGAAAACATTCTAGGAACTTGAAAGCAAAACATGGACAAAAGGAAACTGCTTCATCCGGTCAGCCAAGCAAGGATCCGTTACTTTAAAGCAGATTCTGAAATATTTCTTCAATATCATTTTAGTAATTTCCCCGCGGAGTTCACTTCTTTATTCTTGAACAGCACCTAGTTTGCCTTACACGATGTGACTTCTTATATAAATACCACTTTTCACAGCGCTGTTTTTATTGCTGACCACTTGTACTGAAGGCTTCGAACAGACTCAACTTGAAGAGTATTATTGTCTGTTTCGCGTTTTTCGTCACCCAGGCCGCTTTCAGATGAATTACTTTTGCTCCTGGGGCTTGTGATTCTGCAGGGGAAAAGTAGATTAATGGTTAGATCTGCAAAAATACACATCTGTCGTGCAATGCGGAATGTTGCGGTAAAGAGGAAATAGATTCTAAGCATCATTCTTCTGGAAACGAAGCAACGTGCCGCTAGCCGTCATGTCCAAACCTCCTAACAAAAAGTTGAACAAACTGAATTTGACTATAGCCCCATCCACTACAGTCCCTGATCCAGTATTACCGTAAGTATATGCTCGATTTTTATCATTTTGTTCTCGTTCCGAGGTCAAATTCCTCCACCCCTGTCTTTTTGTTCATTTGTACATGTCGTGTACGAAATGAGGTTTGTGCTTTCGTCCTTTTCTGCTCTGCAGTAACGATGCTGCCGGCATCGGCTCGCAAAAAGTGGAGGAGATACGAAAGAAATTCGACGAACTGAACTTGGATTCCTTACAGCGCGAGAGGCTGGAGGCGTTTCTAGCTGAAAAGAGGAAAATTGGAGAATTGAACGCAGAGGATTTTGAGAAATTGGCTGAATTAGGCGCAGGAAATGGTGGCGTCGTTACAAAGGTTTTGCACAAGCCGAGCGGTCTGATAATGGCTCGAAAGGTAAGCGAGTGATCAAGAGTATTTGGAACCCAATTTAATTCCCAGCCGTGTCTATTTTCAATTTAACCCATTTGCTTTGCAAATCGTTTTCCACATATCGGTCAGGAATACATCCTCTTGTCATTCCAAGCGGTTTCTGCTCTCTGTCGCACCTATTTCTGAGGAGTCTATGACCTTCAGGAATTTCTGTGCTATTTTTGACCATTTTTCTAAGTAACTCGTGTTTCTTTTTATGTGCAGCTAATTCACTTGGAAATCAAACCAGCTATAAGGAACCAGATCATCAGAGAACTCAAGGTTTTACACGATTGCAACTCCCCCTACATCGTTGGATTTTATGGGGCCTTTTACAGTGATGGAGAAATCTCTATTTGTATGGAACACATGGTACGTTAAAAGATTCGTGCATTCGCGAATGTAATGATCATTGTTGTTTATTGTGTACTTCCCCATTGGAAAACATTGAGAATCTACGCTTGAACTAGCAACATATTCGTCGATTCGAAATTATGTAAAAGCCGAAATGCTTTCTCGGAATGGGAACTGATGTATTAATAATTCACCGGTCGTTTGGCCCACGTAGAACGCGAGCAGTATTAGCAACAGCTCGCGGATTTTCACCTAGCGGTACAAAATGGGCTGGATGTTGAGCGCTCGTCTGTACCATTTATGAATAGGTCGAGTTTTCAAAGTCAAAGTAAAGAAAGCGTGGCTCGATGCGTTCATTAGGAGCTTCTTACGTTGATAAGTTTACTTTTCGTCTCGAGGTCTGTCAGTTGAGGATAACAGGCACTCTAAACCATAGTTGATGGCGGCTTTTCGATCGATCTTATATTTATGCTTTGCGCTGTTCTGCAAAATGCAAATAGGATCAGTTCAGTTATCGCCTGGGCCACTCAGAAAGCAAATTAAAGCGTTTTTTTTATCTTTTATATTTTTGGAGATAAATCGCTACTTCTGCAGCATTTAATTATCCCTCAAAGTAGCTGAATTCAATTTAATTTGGAACATCAAGAATTTCCCTTGCAGGAACATGACCCTGCAAACATGGTTATTTCTTTATTGATTAAATTATTCGGCTTTCGCAAACCAAATTCTTTCCAGGACTGGAATTATTTAAGTGCGCGTAACAGTATCTTATTTTCACTCTAACATTGTTTATTATCATTGTGATCAAGCACTGCACAGTTGTGTTTTCTGGGCAGGATTGGTTTGCATTTTAGCTCTCCAACTCTCTCACCTGCAAACAGACTGATTTGCATATTTAAATACTGTTTTGTCTTCTTCTCTAAATTACACACTTCAGGCTTAAATTTTTCTGATTAGTAAATTGCACAGTTGAAAATTACCTTGTGCTAATGTCAAGTGCGTGTCATAATTCTGAGGATTTAGGCAGAGGATCTGATCCCTTTTAAATTTTTTTGTTGTTTGTGTTTCTCATGATGCCCAGATTGGGTGGCTATTAGTTGGGTAACATTTGAAAAAAAGTGGATCTCATCTTAGCAAACACATATTTGTGGTTGTTTGTTTATTGGTGTCATGTTGTGGACTATCCTCTGAAAACAAGATACAGCTGGTAACCACCGAGTTAAGAATTTTTTTTTGTGGGAACAAAAAACCTTTGTAGCTTATTACTGGACAACAAAATAATTTTTTTCAAGAAAAACCAAGGTTAAGCTGCTTTTAGACAGACCAAATGAAAAGGTGTATTAGTATGGTCTAACCATGACATATTATTCAGACAAGCCTTTGTTTGGTACAATCATGTCTTTGCTTTAGTGGAGGTGTGGGTTCATCAATTTTCAATTGATCTTTTCCAGTCAAGAACATGAAAATCTAACTTTCAGTGTAGACTGCAAGTTGCCCTTTCCATTCTTATGGAGTGTATTGAAAAGATGGAAGGCATTTCTTAACTGCCTAGGAAATTATTGTATAGATAAGCTCACTTTTTCAGTTTGTATCTGTAGCATACTTCAGCTTTGAAAAATATCTCAGCTTGAGTTCAAGGTCAACATAACTTATCAGCAGTCAAAGAGTAAAGGGAAGATGCCCATATGGTTGGTTTGAGGTATAACCAGAAGGCAGAAGGTGACCTACTTTGCCCAGCAGTCAGTTAACATTTTGGCATATAAGAGTGTCTGGCATGTTATTTCTCATTTAAGAGTCTATTCATTTTAACCCTTTTTGATTCCCAGAAGTGACCAAGGCCTACTTTCTCTTTACAATATCAATACAATGTCTAGCCAACAAAGTGCGAAAATTAAGAGAAATATCAATTAGGGGATTATCATTTGATCTAAACCTAAATTTTCAGAAACTAAAATTATAAGCAATGTACACTAGTCAGTGTGGAAAATTAAGAAAGAAATCTGGGTGGTAAGAGGTTTAAAGCTGAAAGGCAATGAGCGGAAAACATATTAATTAGCAGTATTATTTGATTTAATATCAAATTCTTGGAGCAAAAATTTTAAGAAAGGTATGGCAGATAGAGCCAAGAACTAATATTTATCTCTTGGAAGTGAAAGTGTTAATGAGGTGAAATAATTATCTTATTAATCTCGTATTCAGGATGGTGGTTCCCTGGATCAAATATTGAAGAAGGCTGATCTAGTACCTGAGGATATTTTGGGAGTTATCACAATTGCTGTAAGAACTAGCTGATATATTATATATATTATATATAGCAGATAGTAGGGCAATTGACCATTTGTAGTCCAAGATTAATGTATGTAGTGTTACCTCTAGGATAAGCAAAAACTTGAATTTTGAGAAAGGGGAAGTTTATGGTCAAAACTGTTCTGCAGCCATCAAACTGAAAAAGAAAAAAAAAATGTGAAATCCAGCTTTATGTATGGGGCTGGATTGAAATTTTGGGTTATCTTGGACTGTGCAGGAAGAGCAAGGAAAGCCACATGCACAAAAGGGAATCCTCTTTTCTGTGGAATTTAGACATGTTTCTCTCTATGTATTGTATTTGTCTGGCTATTAATTTCTGTTCAAACAAGACTTTGCATACGCAGGGCTCCAAGATTAATTTCTGGGTTGTGAAATATGTTTCTTACCCAGGTGTCAGTTGTATAAAAATTGTCCTCTTACAGGTTTTAAAAGGCTTAAGCTACCTTAGAGAAAACCACAGTATTATACACAGAGGTAGGTATTATAACCATGGTAAATTGTTATTGGTGCAAAATTGCATGTTCCATCCAGAGGGCAACATCCTCTTACTAATGAGTGCTGTAGTTTACATCTATTTAATAATATAATTATATAAGATAGGCGGATAATTAACATTTGATTGATTTTGTTACTACTTAATTAAGAGTGCAATGGATTTATTACCATACTGCAAGTTTTTTTCAGTGATGAGGTTGAATGATTATGCTTTACTACTTTTGAGCAGGATTGTTTGATGCTTCTACTACATTCAGTCAAACCTGTATTAAGCAGCACCATATTAAGCAATCACCCTGTATTAAGCTGTTGGTAGTTTAAGTCCCAAAATCTTTTCCCATGAATTGCTGTAATTTTCACCTCAAGCCTGAAATACAGACAGGCCCAACAGCCTGTTTGAACAGTCATTTAAAGTGGAACCACTCAAATAAAACTCAGAGTAATCTTTCAAGTCATCTCATTCATTCTGTGTTTATCTTCCAAAATCAATGTTAGCACCTTGAGTTAAAATGTCCAAAGGGTATTGAAAATTATCTTCTTTGGATTCTTAGGAAAAATATTATGTACGAACATCATGTGAGTCATTTGCTGGTCAACCTTTATTAAATAGTCACCCCAATGGGCAGCCATTCTACTCATTTCTTGACAAAGATGTGAATCAAAGCAGTTGAAATATTGCATGCCTTCCATGATAGCTTTCCCTTCATTATTGATAGTGACCCAAAGTTGTGAGACAATCGATTAAATAAATTTAGTTATCATTTGTACAACTAGATAGTTTCACATACTTGTGATCTCTCTCCGTCCACATCTTAATCTCCTACTAACTGTAACGTTTAGGGGTGTCAGTGAGTCATAAAGTAGAGGGCAAAAACCGTAAAGTAGATGGCAAATTTCATAATTACCAGCTCTTATTGAAACTTCTGAACATGTGTGATTGCTGCCTCTAAAAGCTGAAATCATTGGAATGTATGAAGCCCAATTTTTAACATTATTTACCTAATGTGATTTACCTATCATAGTGGAACCATTTTCTTGCCTCCTAACAAATTTAGGCATGTTTGTCAAATTCAATAGTGTAATCTGGTAAATTTGTGGAATACTCCAACTTCATAAACTTGTTCAAAGTAGTGTGATCATCACAACAAGTGTTCCTTTTTGTTACTCAGATGTGAAGCCCTCAAATATTTTAGTAAACTCCCGCGGTGAAATCAAGCTCTGTGACTTTGGAGTTAGTGGACAGTTAAT
Source organism: Pocillopora damicornis (assembly GCF_964200805.1). NCBI lineage: Eukaryota > Metazoa > Cnidaria > Anthozoa > Scleractinia > Pocilloporidae > Pocillopora > Pocillopora damicornis. Next base: position 1,740,162 of record NC_142673.1, on the reverse strand, counting down.
TGACTCAATGGCAAATTCTTTTGTTGGCACACGATCTTACATGTCGGTAAGGAGAATATGTTGATAAGTTAAGTAAGTGAATGGTAGTTTTGGTATTATGTACTAAAAGAAATTACATGTTTCTAACCTTTATACCTCCTTGGAATGACCAATGAGTAATTTCTCCTCACCATATCAATAGCATTTCAACCAAAGAGGTGACAAGGAGAGAGAAAATATCATCTGGGGATATTGTTTGATTCAAGGCCAAGTTCTCATAGCTAGAATTATGATAAGTGTATAGCACACTGTTAGGTGAATTGACAGTGAGATTTTGTGAGTGAAAGGGTTAAAATGTAACAGTTAAAATCCAACATGGAAGCTAAGAAAACAAGAAAACAATCCACAGACAAGTTAAACTGAGGTGGAAAATGCATGATAAGGAAGGCTTAAAGATGTTTCTGATACTCGAAAGGAGATACATGGTACATGTATGTCATTCATAGTTTGAGTAAGTTCTGCAACCTAGAAAATTTCCTTTTAATCAAATAAACCTTAGAGATTATTTTGTCCAAGTGCATGAACTCTGAAAAGTAAGAATAAGCCATGAAAAGAGAACTTAAGATACAGAAGATTCACCTTATTTGCAATTAATCTTTGACATTTTAAATTCTCAGCCTGAAAGACTTCAAGGAGCTAACTACACAGTTCAATCTGACATTTGGAGTTTTGGATTATCATTGATTGAGATGGCAATTGGAAGGTATCCAATTCCACCACCTGAAGAAAACCAAAAAAGCACAAGTCCATCACATCTAAAGAGAATACCTCCAGGAACAAGGCCACCTAGTGGTGTGAGCAATGATGCAAGGCCAATGGCGATATTTGAATTACTGGACTATATTGTGAATGAGGTGATGCCAAAAGTCTTAACAGTAAACTGATGAAAGTCGTGTGAATCAATTTTTAAGGAATTTATCTTGCGAGTTAGTTAGAGGATGTGCATAAAATTTGTGTAAACAGAGTAAGCAAGTTGAATTGCTTTTCTTCCCTCCATTGTTCTGACTAACCAAATGTTTGAGTAACATATTGGTTGATCAGTTTGATCTCCTAATAATATCTTTGCAGAAGTATGCATTTCTGTGTTGATGTAAAGTTTGCTGCAAGTTCAGGATTGCTTCATTGTGTAATCATCTCCTTTACTGCTGGGAAAATCTTTGTAGAAACTATGGTATATTATTGAAGAATGGTATATTATTGTCACTGAAGTTATACATTTTTGTTCTTTATTGGATAGCCTCCTCCCCAGCTACCACCAGAGCAATTTTCAGAAGAGTTTTGTGAGTTTGTCAACAAATGGTAGGCAATGTTTCCCACACTCTTCCATATGATGGTTATGAATAATAGTTATTGTCAAACTTGGACATAAATGTTTAGGGGAGTAAGTTGTGGTATATCCAGATGCACTGGAGATCAGGACATTCTAGAAAACAGCTAAATCTCACAGTAATCTATTTCAATCTGTTTCAGTCTTGTTAAGAATCCTTCAGAAAGAGCTAACCTCAAAGTGTTAATGGTAAGTTCTGTATGCTATGGAAAACATTTATTTTAAAATAAACTTGGAACTTTTCTTAGGAATTTTACAATAGCATCATGATTTTACCTTTTGAAATGGCAGCAAACCTCACCTTCAGTATGGCATGTAAAGGCAGCATTGAGTTCCAAACAGAAAAGTGAATAATTCATGGCCTGTATGAGGGGTAACAGGTGATGGGTGAGCATCCTATCCAGAGATTGGGCTTATAAGGCAGATTTGTGGTTACACAATTTTACTGTAGAACATTTTGCCAAAGAAGGGAACAACCTAGAAACAAACTTCCCCCCTCTACATTTGAAAACTCTGCTGAGTCTTTCATCTAACCAGTTACTTTGCCCAAATTTGAAACTGAAGGATTTAACCCTCTATGCCCCAAAATCAGTATACACTTTCTCCATGGTGCTCTCTGTACATTTCCTATAGTACTGAGAAAATTTATTTAACAATCAAGAACCTCTCAAGTTGGTTATTATTTCTTTTATCATCATGACCTTACTGTTTGCCTCAAGAGTGATACAGTGGAGTGAAACTGGATGCTAGTCACTCTTAGAGATTAAAGGGTTAAGGCTACTTTATTTTTAAAAAGGTGGAAAACCAAAAGTGTCACTAATAGCCTCATCCAGAAATGAGTTATACTTTTACCAGTACTGTTTATGAGATTAGCTGTAAGTTGGACAAAGGTAGTTTTCTTTTTGGCTCTGGTGCTGGTGAGGTATTTGGTGGTTGAGTGATGTGTTATTTTGTTCATGTTGAGTGGAGTCTACATTGGTTTTAAAATGGGACTGATTTCCAGAATAAAAGAGGGTTGCCTCAAAGCAAAATCATCTAGTTGAAAAAGCCTTAAAGACCACTGCTCTTTTACTCTGTCTTATTCTTCCAGGATCATGTCTTCATCAAGATATCTGAGTCAAAAAAGGTGGATTTTGCTGGCTGGGTTTGTTCAGTAGCTGGTCTATAGCGAGTGACTGGTTGCAATGCTTACTGATGAAAATGAAATGAATTGGAGTATTGGCACAGAACAAGCTTAGTACTCTTATTTAACTTGCATCAAGAAAATGACGGAATACATGAAAAGGTCTTATATGCATTGGAATCTATTAATTGTGGTGTGTATTGGATTCAGAGCAGCGAAAAACTGCCTTGGTTTGGGAGGGAATGTAAACAAGTTGCAGCCTCTTGGAGATGCAAACAATTATCAGAGTTGTTCAGGTATAGAGATTTCCACTACCCTGTAACTGGACGCCTTTGCATTGCAACAGTGCTGTATACCAGGGAGTGCTGAGGAACTAAATGAAGATCTCAAAATCCTAGATAAGGCAATGATAGGATGGGACCAAGAGGGGTGGAGTTGGGCTAGGTGTTACATGTCCCCAGTCACCCCATCCTATCAGTCATAACTCTAGTTGCATGAAAAATAAGTGGATTTCTTTCTAATAATGTGATTATTGTATATTATTAGCTTTTTGGTGTATGCTGTAATTTCTTACTTTAGTTTTATTGAGGTACTATTCAAGGGTCACATTTAAATTGTTAAAAAAAAAGGATGTAAAATCCTAATTGTAACCTCCCCTCTTATGAGGTATTCCTTGATAGGCGTTCTCATTTGTAAGTACACCTACGTTCTTACCCCCTTAGTCTACATGCTCCCTCAATTAGATCACATTTGCACAATAGTTAGAACAAGTCGAGAATGGAGCAAGATTTTTCATCAAATTCTTCTCACCCAGTACTCCAAAATGTGCAGAGCTGTGATTAACTATGTGAAGAACTGAGAAGGAATTCTCAATTTTTTTTTCCTATTTTCTTTCTATTTTTTTTTTTTTTTTAATTACAGATTTCTTTAATTTGGCCAGATTGAAAAGGTTGATAGATTTTTCCCTCACTCAAGTCTTAGAGTGGAAAAATTACTCCCTAGAAGTGAGCTTACTTAGAAGGCCCTGAAATATTGTATAAGCTCGGAGATAATTAAAAAGGATGTAACAAGAATGACTGTCGTAGGAATCAGATATGACAGTTGCTGTACTAAATCATAAATTACTTTTTTTTTTGCATCGTCGTGGAGGACATAATAATCGTCACATAATAGGGAGACTTCTCAGAAACATAGCTATTGGTACAAATGCATGCACATGCAGAGTTCCAATCTACACCTGACTCTTTTCAAAGAGGTTGGGAAGAAGTGCTCTTGTCCCATGTTCTTGAGAGAACAGGGGCTTGTTTCTGGAGAGAGGAAGTCTCTTTATGACCCCGAAAAAGCAGTTTTTTAATATCTGTCTTTCGTTCAATTTGACAGTTTTGAAAAGCAAACGGGAAATTTCTGGATAGGAAACAAAATGAAATGTTTAAATCTTTTTTAGCTAAAGCCTTGACTGTTTTCCTTACATTTGAATTGCAAGATATTACTTTGGGTCTGTATAATTACCTTTCCACGTGACGCCAACATTCTGTGATGAAGCACTTTAATGAGAGCATTTGGTGGTTTAGTCAACTGTAGATACATTGAGTTTGCATGCTTCGGTAAATATGAGATACAAATGTAACTCCCTGTAAACGAGGAGACATTATAACTATTGAAATTTCTTAAATTTTTGTTTATTCTGACGTCTTTATATTGCATTTGTTGGACTTTTTTCCCGCTTATTCTGAACCTAATCAATTTAATTTTACATTGTCACAATTTCGAATGTCTAAACTTACCAATTTGCGACCTTGCCCCAAAATATAGCCAAGATCATGGGCAATGGTGTCTGTGATTTGGGTTATCATTTTATGTTGTTTATTATTAGTTCTCAAGTTCAAAACTGCAGAAGATATTCTTTAGAGAGCCAAACTTCAGGGGACAATCAATGATGTTTTTTCTACAGAAATGAAAACTCGAGGACAGTGTGGAGTTATTTCTCGTTTAACTTTGGGCAAACCTTTACGTTCTGTTACCTTCGACTGATCTTTCTTTTTAATGATGCGAAGGTTCAAAACTTGTTACCCCTTTCAAAATTTTCACAAATGTTTAAAGTATGATATTTTTTTGCTAGGAGTGAATTTTGGTTCATAACAACGACACAGAAATGGCTTTCAGCCATTATACTAAAAGTAGGCCGACTGTCGACTGAGATGAAGCAAAAAACAAATTCAGTGGATGAGGTCCATTGAAGAGGACTAGTTGCTTGGTTGAAAAGCAAGTGAATTGTACACTGTCTGTATTGCCTCTAAATGCCCTTTGATTCCTGGGCTGAAGCATTGGCTGCTCAATGCTGCGACAATTTGTGATTGCATATTATTTGAAACATGTAAACTTTCAGCGTTTGGTGAGATAAATTTTTTAGTACGAATGATCAGTTGAACTGGTTAGAAATATAGGGAGGGAGGGGCTCAGGGAGAGGCTAATCCTACACCAGACCAATCGCATACCCCTCTTTGTAGTCCCCTGCGTAGTTCATTGGTACAAACAAACCTGATTTCAATCTCAACAAAGCAAAGCAAATTGGATGTTACGTCATTTTTGGCTGACCTCGGAATGCAATCAATGTATTGTCGTATGGAGTAAATGGGAAGAAAAGTAAACACTGCACTATCGTTTTAACCAAATATTCCAATTTCATAACTATGAGTGCAAACTGTTGAGGGGTAACCGTATTTAGTTTGGAAAAACCCTTGGGATCAAGGTTTCTATGCACTATTAGTAAACTATCTGCCGCAAGATTACAGAAAAACGTCACATGCATCATTACAGACCAATTTATATCAATGTTTGGAAGAGTAAGCGTTCTTTTGGGTAAAAAGGCATTCTGAGAGTTTGCGACACTATCGCCAGATGGCCAGTGGAAGTAATCAAGACCCTTTTCGAAATTTGGCTGACCTTGGAATGCAATCAATGTACTGCCGTATGGAGTAAAAGAGAAGAAAATTCAACATTATGCAATATCGTTTTGGCTAAATATTTGGTGTTCTTAACTAAGAGTGCAAACTTTAAAGGGTAACCGGTTTTAGTTTGAAATTACAAGCGTCCAGTAATAACTGAATAGGGAAGAAAAAGAGTTCAGACTCTCGATTTCCATCCATTTTCTTCTCTAATCATCTTGATTCCATATATCCCGATGTAATCACTCTATTTATTGAAGTATTTCATCAGGTGTAATTGCGGTGGAAGCAATTAAAATAACTGAATCACGGGATCCAGGTTTCCATGCACTATTAGTAAACTGTCTGCCGCAAAATAACGGAAAAGCGTCACATGCATCATTATAGACCTATATCTATCAATGTTTGAAAGAGTCGGCGTTCTTTTAGGTAAAAAGGCATTCTGAGAGTTTGTGACATTAAGGCCAGGTGGCCCGTGGAAGTAATCAAGACCCTTTTCGAAATCGTGGGAAAATACACTAAAAATACGACGAAAGACTCGATACGACCTTGAATGAAATTTAACTATAGTTTTGGACCGTAAGCATGATGGAAGACGCCTCGGTTCATTTTTAGGTTCAGGAGACCATTTAAAGGCGAGTTGGGGGATGAGTTGACCGGAGAGGAAAAAACAATTTGGAGTTATCGCCTATTTAACCCCAGCATTTATAAAGTTAAGAGATTTAAACGGTCTGATGGTTCCATCAATCAGAACCGGGTTCTTCGGACTGTGATGTATTTACAAGAAGTCTTCGTCGTATTTTCAACCTCAGTCAGCGCTACATAACCGGGTTCAGTGAAAACAAGGTAAGAAAAGAACATTTAAGGTTTAACTGTAAAAGTTACATTACTCTGAGGTTTCAGACAGGTTTTACCGGGTCCGTTTGGAATTTAAAAGATCAGTGCACTTACGTTCGACTCGGCTAATTTCGATCGCAATCATAATTTGTAATTGCTTGACTACTCTATGGGATTGACGATAGAAATTTATTTAAGAGACGTTTCAGTGAGCCAACCAAGCACATTCCTATCGATTGTAGAGGAATTTCAAAGTTATGAGACATGGCAATATTTGTTGACGCACCAAGGTCTGTAATTTCCGCTTTCACTCAGAATGCGTGGAAATTGCACTTAAATGTTTAATACCCGTACAGGGTGAGGTCTTTGGACGATTTCTGTGTCACTATGTAGCTGCTTTTCATTTAAAACGAGGCAAATATCTGGCAGTTTGAGGAATGATCATTTAAGTGCAAGTAACATTTCGAAACATGCCGTGTTGTCGTGTTCGGACCTGTCCAAACTTCGTGAATAGTTAATATTCAATTTGGTCAACGGTCACTTCGTGAATTACCATTAAATTACAAGAATAAGAACTTTTAAGGTATTCCAAAGATCCTCTGTCGATTACTTATGGAGTCATTCTTGCTCAGGATCAACTAATGTAGTTCTAAGATTCCAAGTTATGAGACATGGCAATATTTGTTGACGCACCAAGGTCTGTAATTTCCGCTTTCACTCAGAATGCGTGGAAATTGCACTTAAATGTTTAATACCCGTACAGGGTGAGGTCTTTGGACGATTTCTGTGTCACTATGTAGCTGCTTTTCATTTAAAACGAGGCAAATATCTGGCAGTTTGAGGAATGATCATTTAAGTGCAAGTAACATTTCGAAACATGCCGTGTTGTCGTGTTCGGACCTGTCCAAACTTCGTGAATAGTTAATATTCAATTTGGTCAACGGTCACTTCGTGAATTACAATTAAATTTCAGTTATGCTTGCTTTAAGAACTTTTAAGGTATTCCAAAAGATCCTCTGTCGATTACTTATGGAGTCATTCTTGCTCAGGTTCAACTAATGTAGTTCTAAGATTCCAAGTCCTGATTATTTATTTAAGACGGAACCATGGAAAGTACAGTAATTTTTTTGTTTTATCATTTTTATAAATCTCTTGGAATTCTGTCTCTAGCTTGAAAGGTGTGACATTCGCTCAATTGCGAGTTGGAAAGAATAGAAGAGTTTGATCGCTACTTGAAAGTATGCTCATTCTGAAATTACCCGAAGGGCGTAAATCAATTGTACAGTTGTGGTCACAGTACAGAGAAAAAGCTCTGCACGTGAGTTTAACAATTTATACATCTCAGCGCCCTCGGCAAAATATCAACATACTCAGTCAACCAAATCTGCGTGGTCTGAGAACAGGAAAACCGACCACGAGTTGTTTATGTTCCTGTTTTAAACTCAATAGGGTGAAGAACGCGACAAACAAAAGATTTCACGAGCAGAAAAAGCAGAGCAAAAGCTTCGCACGTGTGTTAAAAACTTTGTACACCTCTTAAACACCATATTTCGGTCACCAACATTTGTCTTGTCTGACAACGGGAACACACTATTTAGTTTTTAACGCCTCTTACACATGTCACATGGTATGCTGAAGTCGAGGTCTGGCGTCGTTAGAGATAGTAGAGACCTCCAGCCATTTGCTAAATTATTGAGACAAATACCGATTCCTTTTTAATCGACCTTTTCTTTTCCGTCGTTGACCAGACTGCTTAAAGTACTTAGTGCCTCAGTCGCGCTTTATACATACGGGTCTCGAAGACACAAAAACATGATCAAATTTTATTTCACATCGGGGCAATTCTCAACCTGAGCTAATCGTTATTGGTACAGCTTGAAGTAATAAAAATACCCCTTACGGGATTCCCCGACCATGGCTGGTCTAACGGTGTGCTAAGAGTACATATGACATCCCATTAAAACTGAAAAGTAGACGCAATGTAAATAAAATGCTTTTTATCTGAATGTTGTTCATCTAAAACTCACAATTAATAAATAAAAGACTACTTGTCCACTTTTCATTTTGTACGCTAGGAGGGGTGTCTTAGAAATAAAACAGGCAGCAGGCCTCATCCCAAGGCCCCTACTCAGCTTTTTATGAAAATAAGATAAGACTGCATGCATAGCCAGGTATACTTCGTTGAGAACTCAAAACTATCTGCCGCTTCCGCTTCTCTTTTTCGGAATATAACAGAAAAGCGTCACATGCATCGATATTGACCAATATATATATCAATGTTTGAGAGAGTCAGCGTTCTTTAATTTTTGGGTAAAAAGGCAGTCTGAGAGTTTGTGACACTAAGGCCAGGTGGCCCGTGGAAATAATCAAGAGCCTTTCGAAAACGTGGGAAAATATACTAAAAATACGACGAAAGACCCAAACTCAATACGGCCTTGAATGAAATTTAACTATAATTTGAATCGTAAGCATGATGGAAGAAGCTTCAGTTGATTTCTAAGTTTAGGGGACCGTTTAAAGGCGAGTTGGGAGATGATTTGACCGGAGAGGTAAAAATAATTTGGAGTTATCGCCCGTTTTCGGCTACGTCTTAACCCCTGCAATGATCAAATGAAGAGATTTAAACGCTTTGATGGCTCCATCAATCAGATCAGTTTACAGATCTGATTGAGGAAGCGACCAATCAGAACAGTGTTCGTCGAGTTGCGATGCATTTACAAACATTTACAAACGTATTTTCAACCTTTCAATCAGCGCCACATAGCCGGGTTCAGTAAGAACAAGGTAGGAAAAGAACATTTAAAGTTTAACTGTGAAGATAAACATTACTCTGAGGTTTCCGGCAGGTTTTACCGGGTCCGTTTGAAAATGAAAGGGTCAGAGCGCCTACGTTCGCCTCGGCGAATTTCGATCACAATCGTAATTTGTATTTGCTTGACTTCTCTCTAAGGTTGATGATAGAAGCTTATTTAAGAGACGTTTTCATGAGCCAACTAAGCACATTCCTATCGACTGTAGGGGAATTTCAAAGTTATAAGACATGACAACATTTGTTAACGCACCAAGGGCTATTATTTCCGCTTTCGCTCAGAATCTGTACAAATTACACTTAAATGTTAAATACCCGTACAGGGTGAGGTCTTTGGACGATTTCTGTGTCACTATGTAGCTGCTTTTCATTTGAAACGAGGCAAATATCTGGCAGTTTGAAGGATGATCATTTAAGTGTAAGTAACATGTCGAAACATGCCGTGTTGTCGTGTCTGGACCTGTCCAAACTTCCTGAATAGTTAACATTCGATTTGGTCAATGCAGATCAACGGTAACTTCGTTAATTACCATTAAATTTCATTTACGCTTGGTTTAAGAACTTTTAAGGTATTCCAACACATCTTCTGTCGATTAATTCTGGAGTCATTCTTGCTCATTAATCCGGTTTAACTAACGTAGTTCTAAGATTCCAAGTGCTAATTATTTAGTTAAGACGGAACCGTGGAAAGTACAGTAAGCTTGTTGTTTTAGCTTTCTTACGAATCTGTTGGAATTCTGACATTCGTTCAATTACGAGTTGGAAAGAATATAAGAGTTTGATCGCTATTTGAAAGCATGCTAACTCTGAAATTACTCGAATGGCGCATACCAATTGCACAATTGTGCTCACAGTACAGAGAAAAAGCTCTGCACGTGAGTTTAACAATTTGTACATCTCAGCGCCCTCGGCAAAATATCAACGTACACAGTCGACCAAATCTGCGTGGTCTGAGAACAAGAAAACCGACCACCAGTTGTTTCCGTTTCTGTTTTAAACTCAAGAGGGTGAAGAACGCGACAAACAAAAGATTTCACGAGCAGAAAAAGCAGAGCAGAAGCTTCGCACGCGTGTTAAAAACTTTGTACACCTCTTAAACACCATCTTTCGGTCACCAACATTTGTCTTGTCTTATAACGGGAACACACCATCCAGAACTCAACGCCGCTTACATATGTCACATGGTATGCTGAAGTCGAGGTCTGGCGTCGTTAGAGATAGTAGAGACCTCCAGCCATTTACTAAATTATTGAGACAAATAACGATTCCTTTTTAATCGACCTTTTCTTTTCCGTCGTTGACCAGACTGCTTAAAGTACTTAGTGCCTCAGTCGTGGCTGATACATACGGGTCTCGAAGACACAAAAACATGATCAAATTTTATTTCACATCGGGGCAATTCTCAACCTGAGCTAATCGTTATTGGTACAGCTTGAAATAATAAAAATACCCCTGGCGGGATTCCCCGACCATGGCTGGTCTAACGGTGTGCTAAGAGTACATATGACATCACATTCAAACTGAAAAGTAGACGCAAAGTGAATAAAATGCTGTTTATCTGAATGTTGTTCATCTAAAACTCACAATTAATAAATAAAAGACTACTTGTCCACTTTTCATTTTGTACGCTAGGAGGGGTGTCTTAGAAATAAAACAGGCAGCAGGCCTCATCCCAAGGCCCCTACTCAGCTTTTTATGAAAATAAGATAAGACTGCATGCATAGCCAAGTATACTTCGTTGAGAACTCAAAACTATCTGCCGCTTCCGCTTCTCTTTTTCGGAATATCACAAAAAAGCGTAACTGACATGCATCGATATTGACCAATATATATATCAATGTTTGAGAGAGTCAGCGTTCTTTAATTTTTGGGTAAAAAGGCAGTCTGAGAGTTTGTGACACTAAGGCCAGGTGGCCCGTGGAAATAATCAAGAGCCTTTCGAAAACGTGGGAAAATATACTAAAAATACGACGAAAGACCCAAACTCAATACGGCCTTGAATGAAATTTAACTAAAGTTTGAATCGTAAGCATGATGGAAGAAGCCTCAGTTGATTTCTAAGTTTAGGGGACCGTTTAAAGGCGAGTCGGGAGATGAGTTGACCGGAGAGGTAAAAATAATTTGGAGTTATCGCCCGTTTTCGGCTACGTCTTAACCCCTGCAATGATCAAATGAAGAGATTTAAACGCTTTGATGGCTCCATCAATCAGATCAGTTTACAGATCTGATTGAGGAAGTGACCAATCAGAACCGTGTTCGTCGAGTTGCGATGCATTTACAAACATTCTTCAACGTATTTTCAACCTTTCAATCAGCGCCACATAGCCGGGTTCAGTAAGAACAAGGTAGGAAAAGAACATTTAAAGTTTAACTGTGAAGATAAACATTACTCTGAGGTTTCCGACAGGTTTTACCGGGTCCGTTTGAAAATGAAAGGGTCAGAGCGCCTACGTTCGCCTCGGCGAATTTCGATCACAATCGTAATTTGTATTTGCTTGACTTCTCTCTAGGGTTGATGATAGGATATTATTCAAGAGACGTTTTAATGAGCCAACTAAGCACGTTCATATCGATTGTAGAGAAATTTCAAAGTTATGAGACATGACAACATTTGTTAACGCATCAAGGGTTATTATTTCCGCTTTCGCTCAGAATCTGTGGAAATTACAATTAAATGTTTAATACTCGTACAGGGTGAGGTCTTTGGACGATTTCTGTGTCACCATGTAGCTGCTTTTCATTTAAAACGAGGCGAATATCTGGTAGTTTGAAGGATGATCATTTAAGTGTAAGTATCATGTCGAAAAATGCGGTGTTGTCGTGTCTGGACTTGTCCAAACTTCGTGAATAGTTAACATTCAATTTGGTCAATGCAGATCAACGGTCACTTCCTAAAAACAATTAAATTTCATTTACGCTTGGTTTAAGAACTGTTAAGGTATTCCAACAGATCTTCTGTCGATTAATTATGGAGTCATTCTTGCTCATTAATCCGGTTTGACAAACGTAGTTCTAAGATTCCAAGTGCTGATTATTTAGCTAAGACGGAACCGTGGAAAGTACAGTAAGCTTGTTGTTTTATCATTTTTACGAACCTGTTGGAATTCTGTCTCTAGCTTGAAAGACTTGACATTCGTTCAATTACGAGTTGGAAAGAATATAAGAGTTTGATCGCTACTTGAAAGTATGCAAACTCTGAAATTACTCGAATGGCGCATACCAATTGCACAATTGTGCTCACAGTACAGAGAAAAAGCTCTGCACGTGAGTTTAAAAATTTGTACATCTCAGCGCCCTCGGCAAAATATCAACGTACACAGTCGACCAAATCTGCGTGGTCTGATAACAGGAAAACCGACCACGAGTTGTTTATGTTTCTGTTTTAAACTCAATAGGGTGAAGAACGCGACAAACAAAAGATTTCACGTGCAGAAAAAGCAGAGCAGAAGCTTCGCACGCGTGTTAAAAACTTTGTACACCTCTTAAACACCATCTTTCGGTCACCAACATTTGTCTTGTCTTATAACGGGAACACACTATCCAGAACTCAACGCCGCTTACATATGTCACATGGTGTGCTGAAGTTGAGGTCTGGCGTCGTTAGAGATAGTAGAGACCTCCAGCCATTTGCTAAATTACTGAGATAAATACCGATTCCTTTTTAATCGACCTTTTCTTTTCCGTCGTTGACCGGACTGCTTAAAGTACTTAGTGCCTCAGTCGTGGCTGATACATACGGGTCTCGAAGACACAAAAACATGATCAAATTTTATTTCACATCGGGGCAATTCTCAACCTGAGCTAATCGTTATGGGTACAGCTTGAAATAATAAAAATACCCCTGGCGGGATTCCCCGACCATGGCTGGTCTAACGGTGTGTTAAGAGTACATATGACATCACATTCAAACTGAAAAGTAGACGCAAAGTGAATAAAATGCTGTTTATCTGAATGTTGTTCATCTAAAACTCACAATTAATAAATAAAAGACTACTTGTCCACTTTTCATTTTGTACGCTAGGAGGGGTGTCTTAGAAATAAAACAGGCAGCAGGCCTCATCCCAAGGCCCCTACTCAGCTTTTTATGAAAATAAGATAAGACTGCATGCATAGCCAGGTATACTTCGTTGAGACATATCAAACTCTTTCCCCAGTGCGACGAACATTTGTTTTTCTCGGTTCCAGGTGTACGCAACCACTAACCCCACGTAATGCGCATGCTCTCCGTTACGAATTTTCAAAATGGCGGACAGGTCAAAGAGGGAAATTAAAAAAACAAAGCGATTTTGCAATGAATTCTCAACATACACCCTCGTTAGAGAGGCGAATCCACGGAAGAAAGATACAAAACTGTATGATATTGAGATCGATATGATATTAAATCGATACCGAGGGCCCGTTTAATTGCCTTCCGCCACGATTATTAGCTTTCTTGACAGATTTCTGAAGACAGAATACTTTCTTCCTGAAGACTTCTGATATGCGGCTATTGATTATTACACCTCGTATACCTGATTGCTCAAACACTTTGTTTACGATTGTTTAAAGGACCGACTCATGGTTCTCCGTCTTCGTCTTGACATTGCTTTGAAATAGTATAGACTAGTAAGCTGAAACGAAAAATTAATCAGGGAAGTTTACGAAAAATCCAGCAAACCAGCTTTAAAAAGGCAATTATTTAGACTTCATACTTCAACGAACTTCACAAATCTTACTTATTTATCTTGTAAGTAAACGATGGCAGATTAATTCCCGAAGCGCTTTCTGAGTTTCCCGATCCCTCTCCTACTGCTTTCACGCTTACAAAACAGGAAATATCAAAAGGAGGAAGATACAGCTGTTTTGAAACGCCATTTGACGAAGGTAAATCTGCTTTTTGTTCGACACTTTATATATCAAAACAAAGGAAATTTGTTCCTCTTTTTGATTCTGGCGGTATATTTTTAATTTGCGCCTGCGTAAAAGAGATATCGCCCGAGACCCTTCGCTCGGTCGTGTTTTGATCAAAAACGCCTTGTTAATTTCACGCAACCGCTCGGAGAAAAGGTAAAAATGACGAGGGAAAAACTTTATCTTCAAGTTAGAAAATTAGCGAAATAGAAAGCCACAATATTATAGTTTAATATTTCAGAGGTACATTGAGAGCTTTTTCCGTAGAGAATCCGCACGATGGTAAAACATTCGAAAATTACACTCGATTTGAGTGGGGTGTTGAAGTGGGCGTGGTCACTACATTCATGTTAAGACTATTTGTACCCCATGAGTTTGATATGCTTAAAACTATCTGCCGCTTCCGCTTCTCTTTTTCGGAATATAACAGAAAAGCGTCACATGCATCGATATTGACCAATATATATCAATGTTTGAAAGAGTCAGCGTTCTTTAATTTTTGGGTAAAAAGGCAGTCTGAGAGTTTGTGACAATAAGGCCAGGTGGCCCGTAGAAATAATCAAGAGCCTTTCGAAAACGTGGGAAAATATACTAAAAATACGACGAAAGACCCAAACTCAATACAGCCTTGAATGAAATTTAACTAAAGTTTGAATCGTAAGCATGATGGAAGAAGCCTCAGTTGATTTCTAAGTTTAGGGGACCGTTTAAAGGCGAGTTGGGAGATGAGTTGACCGGAGAGGTAAAAATAATTTGGAGTTATCGCCCGTTTTCGGCTACGTCTTAACCCCTGCAATGATCAAATGAAGAGATTTAAACGCTTTGATGGCTCCATCAATCAGATCAGTTTACAGATCTGATTGAGGAAGCGACCAATCAGAACCGTGTTCGTCGAGTTGCGATGCATTTACAAACATTCTTCAACGTATTTTCAACCTTTCAATCAGCGCTACATAGCCGGGTTCAGTAAGAACAAGGTAGGAAAAGAACATTTAAAGTTTAACTGTGAAGATAAACATTACTCTGAGGTTTCCGACAGGTTTTACCGGGTCCGTTTGAAAATGAAAGGGTCAGAGCGCCTACGTTCGCCTCGGCGAATTTCGATCACAATCGTAATTTGTATTTGCTTGACTTCTCTCTAAGGTTGATGATAGAAATTTATTCAAGAGACGTTTTAATGAGCCAACTAAGCACGTTCATATCGATTGTAGAGGAATTTCAAAGTTATGAGACATGACAGCATTTGTTGACGCATCAAGGATTATTATTTCCGCTTTCGCTCAGAATCTGTGCAAATTACACTTAAATGTTAAATACCCGTACAGGGTGAGGTCTTTGGACGATTTCTGTGTCACTATGTAGGTCCTTTTCATTTGAATCGAGGCAAATATCTGGCAGTTTGAGGAATGATCATTTAAGTGTAAGTAACATGTCGAAACATGCCGTGTTGTCGTGTCTGGACCTGTCCAAACGTCGTGAATAGTTAACATTCAATTTGGTCAATGCAGATGAACGGTCACTTCGTTAATTACCATTAAATTTCATTTACGCTTGGTTTAAGAACTTTTGAGGTATCCAACAGATCTTCTGTCGATTAATTATGTAGTCATACTTGCTCATTAATCCGGTTTAACTAACGTAGTTCTAAGATTCCAAGTGCTGATTATTTAGTTTAAGATGGACCTGCAAAAAGAAAAGTTAGCTTATTGTTTTATTATTTTATGATTCTGTTGGAATTCTGTCTCTAGCTTGAAAGATTTGACATTCGTTCAATTACGAGTTGGAAACAATATGACAGTTTCATCGCACCTTGAAAGTATGCTAATTCTGAAAATACCTGAAGGACATAAATCAATAGCGCAGTTTTGGTTACAGTACGACCTTTAGCAAACTATGACAGCGACGGCAACGAGAACGCGACAAAAAAAATATATTTTACGAGAAGAGAAAAAACTCTGCGCGTGCGTTAAACAATTTGTACATCTCAGCGCCCTTGGCAAAATATCAACATACACAGTCACCCAAATTTGCGTGGTGAGAGAACAGGAAAACCGACCACGAGTTGTTTATGTTTCTGTTTAAACTCAATAGGGTGAAAAACGCGACAAACTAACAGGGACTCCACATCTGTCAACATTCGCGTAGCTCACAAGCCTATTACTACTTTACGACATTTACTGACCAACGTTAAAGACAAAGACGAACCCAACAACAGACAAGGAGCGATTTATAAGATCAAATGCTCCGACTGCCAGGCCTCCTACATTGGAGAGACTGGTAGAAACCTTAACACGCGACTAACTGAACACAAGCGAGCAACTAGAAATGGCGATGTAAACAATCACATTTCTGAACATCACCGACAAACTAATCACAGAATCGACTGGAACTCTGTTAAATGCTTAACCTACAGTACAAACTATTGTCAACGACTGACTCTGGAAAGCTGGTTTACTAACTTAGAACGGACGCCTCTCAACAGATGTCAACAACTACCGGCACCTTACAAACGACTCATTAACGACGTGAACAAACCGACAAACAACAGACGGATCGAAACCGACCAATGACTGTTAACAAACTCTACACGAGTCTTCCAGCCAATCACATCACGGCTAAACAGACCAATCACGTTCAACAGACCAGACTTTATAACATCATCGACTGACAACTACTCTTCACTTGACTGTGAAGATGACTTCCGCACAGGTTGTCGAAACGTCAGTCACCAATAACAGTTCTTTTCAGAACTACACTCACCCGGACGATCACACTATATGAACTACTGATACTCCTGGGTTCAAACCATTTACTTTACTCAAACTAATTAACAAATTAAATACTACTTGTCTAGTTATCGTTCCGTCCGCTTAGAAGGGTGTCTTAGAAATAAAACAGGCAGCAGGACTGTGCTTCGACGCGATTTTCAATCCTAATTAAAGAAAAATGGGAAAGAAGAAAAGTCATGAATAAACGATGATTTCTGATTTTTTTCTGTGTGGAATTCAGCACAATTTACTGGCCCCTTGACGCGTGACGGGAAGTGTGTTCGCTTTCAATACGGAGCCCACAAACTTTGTGTGGAAAACAACCAAGACAAATTTCCCAGTCTATGAGATGCTTAAGGTAGGTATCTTAGTTCAAGCGTTTCCGATAGTTTTCTGTCGTATTAATGGAGAATTTTGTAAGATCGTGCTTTGGATCACGATTCGTGACAAAATAGATGGCATCAACCGTCAGATGTCTGACATTAGGTCACTGTTGAGGAGGGAAAAAAACCCCAATTCTAACAATGAAATAAAACAACATAACGCAATAAGGCAAATGAGAAGGTTTTGGCTCTCTATTTGTAATTTTGGCATCGTCGAAAAACATCAGACTCGCTTTACAAGCACGCGTGAATTCGCCAGATTGGAAACATGGGATTTCGTAACTAAACCAAAACCTAGACTGCAAAACTTCGACTATCAAGTTTCGGAACTTTGTTTGTCGAAGTCACTTAAATTTCACAAATCGTCCCTTAACTAGCGCTCGAATTTCATCGCGGAACATCCTAATTCATAATATTATTTTCACTAACACTCACTGCTAGCTGTTAGAACGTACGTTATAATGTTGGGTAATTTACAACGATAAATGTTTGGGGAAAAAAAGTCCCCTTGCTAACGCGTGAATCCATGCGGAACACAAAGACAATTACCCAAACGAGGTCTTTGCTCTTAGAAATATCTCACCTTATTGTCGAATTAAGTTGCTTGAATTAAATTCTTACGCAAAAACTGTGACAGAAGAACCAACCCCAATTTAATATAAGCGTAAACATGACGTTTTCTAAGACCGGAAACTTAAAAACTTTTCATGTGACGTTGTGTTATTGAAGACTTTAATTCCAAAGTACTCTATTCAGAGGTCAAACATCAAGTTCGCAAAATTCACTTCGCATATTTACTGTAGATAAGATCTCTGTTAAACAGCCACCTCTAATTGGCGGACGGGATAAACCTTAAGTCTTCTAAATTTATCAGGACCTGAATATTAGGTTTCATCATGTGTGATCCACCACCATCAAACAATCACACCCACTTTTGAAATAGTACCCGAGAAAACGGAATGTTCTGGGAATAAACGTATTTATTCTATTGTGGTTACTTAAACTCTCGCCGATGACAAGCAGACACAGTGTTTGTTTCAAGGAGAAGCGAAACTCTAGTTTACAGACCATCTTTGCCTATTCGTATAGCTTATTTCATTTTGGGAAGACGATATAACTTGTGTTACTAAGATTACTGTCGAATCCAATTTTCAAAAAGTGTCAAGCTGATTTGCGTAATGCCTTTTTTAACACCCTTACGAAAATCAATCTCTATTTTTCCAGTAATTGTTTTCATTAGAGCTGAAAAGCCATAATTAACGAGGATGTGGTAATTAAAGAGATTCTATTCATTAATTCATAAAAGAATTTAATTTTTTGTTTATCGATGGATAGTTTGTTTAGGTCCTAATTTCGCCGTGGGGTGAGCGAATTTCTTGTCTTGCATTCTGCGAATTTCGGGAAAATGACTCAACGAAGGGAAAGGAAAAAGCCATTCTACGACCCTTTCTCGATTGACACCAAATGGTAAATCAGAGAATATTGCATGACCTTTTAAACTCTTTTTGCAGGAGCATTAGAACCGCTGATGTGTAGTAGCGACCCAAGAGCAGAGTTTTGTTTGTAGAAGCGAAATCTCCTTCTTAGAGACACACCGACAAACGAAATGACGACTGCTTCTGCCACAGCTAACGAAGCGCTTCGTTCAACGTGTGAAAATGAAAATTATCAGCGTCTTTCTCGACTGATTATGCGTGCGGGTACCGAGTTATTGAGAGCACTGTTTGACTCCATTTACCCAGCAAAAAGTCTTGCCAACAAACTGAGTGATTCTACTACCAAAAAAAAGTTGCGGGACATTCTTCTCAAGCCTCAACGTGATCTTGTTTATCCAGCATCAGGATTGTTCGGAGAATCAAGAGACTTTGACATCAGCCTCCTTTCTCAACTACTAAAAACTCTTTGTCCGACGCAACTACCTCCTCTGGGCAGTGGATGGAATAATCCCCCAAGTACAGGTGATTTTAGCTTGACTGCAGACATCGTCAGAATTAAGTTTTACCGCAATGATATTATTCATAAGTTTCACCATGGAGAGTTGAGTGATGCAGAATTTTGTTCCCTCTGGGATGAAATCAAAATAGTCCTTTTACGTATAGCTTCCCATATCAGCGCAGAAACAAAAATTGAATGGGAAGAAGCAATCGACAGGCTGCGGCATGATCCCTTAACCCCAGAGGCTGCAAGGAATGCTGAGGAACTACAGGAAATGTATCAGAGGGACATGATCGCAAAGGAGTGTCTTGCATCAGGATTCGCGCGAGTGGAAGGGCAAATTCAAGACCTAAGGAATCAAATTGTACAGCCTCGCAGATTGGTGACAAATCGGGCTAGATCTTCATCGGCAGAAGGAGGAGGTCGGTTTAAGGAAGAGACTGTTTTACTTTATGAAATTCAGTGAATATCGAGTTATATAGCCTACTTCGCCATAATAAGGGTAAGTTTCTGAAGAAAAAAACCGTGCTGCTGTGTCGGTGGGAGATTACAACAGGGTAATTTAGTATTATCAACTGAGTTGATAATAAACTTAAATTGGCCACCGTAAAGAGTTGCAAAGCTGACATTTCGAACGTTAGCCCTTCGTCAGTGCGAATGACGAGGTTAGAGTGGTTCATATTCTAACTTAAGAAATTCTTCTTATCACAGCTCCCATTCGTATTATAATCGATGTCGAATCTATGACAAGCCGCATCTCTCGAGAGGAAGCTCCAACGACGACGATATCCTTGCATGCGCAGCCAAATGCTTCAGCTGACGAACCTCCAGCGACTTTCACAATTAGAGTTGATCAGTCCATAAGAAGGATAGCCTTGGAAATACGTCGACATTACGATTCATCAACAGCTGAGGAAAACGGATTTGTTCAACATCTGGAGGATGTTAACCAAGTCCTTATTGTGAATGTCAATCTCGGTAGCTTGGTGCTAACAGTCAAATGCAGCTCACTGGAAATTCTAGAACGACTCTGGCAAGATTACTCCAGTGGTCATCTCGGTAAAGTAGCTCAAGAATTCCTCGTGAACGAGAGAGTGCTGGAAGATCTTGGACTCGCTGAACTTAAACTCAGGATCGCTATTTCGGAGAAGGATTACCAGGAGGGTCGGAGGCACTTTGCTAAGTGTGCAGGTATAAAACTAATAGCCGCTTGTTTTTTTATTTTTTTGAAGATGATGTTCATTCTCTTTTACCACAGATTGCCAAGCGGTGAGGGAAGGGGATACTAGATTAGACTTCCACAGATAATTTTTTGGCAAGTTATTTAGTCACGCAATTATTGTTTGGTATAAACCTGAGTGAGATCAGGAGGGAAAATTCGGAGGCTACAGGACTTTGCTGTTTAGCGGGTGATGGGAATAAAGTTTATCAGGCCTTCGGTTTGTGGATCCCCATGGACGGAATTCTTACCTGATTCCATTTATTTCAGTCTTGTATTGTCTTTTCCAGGTTCTGATTACTCTGAGGAAACAGAAGGAGGACAAAAAGGAGATGGCAAGGAAGAGGAATACATACCTTCTCATCATTTCACAGGTATTAAACAGTGTCTTTCATGAATCCATGAATAGCAGTAAAACCTGGGTCACATTGCATTGAAGGGATGCGTGCTCAACAACGAAAAAGAATAACTCACGAAATTAGACGATGCTGGTGGGTAAGGAAGAAAGTCACCTTAAAATATCTTTAGGCGGAGAACATGCTGCAAACGCAAGGATTACACATAAAATCATTTAACTTGTAGCTATGGGTTCTGTTTTTGATGTTGTTAAGGAGGAATAACGAGAATTTGTATTGAAAGAATAGGAAGACAGCGTGAGTAGCTGTTCCTTTAATAAATGACATAACGTTTCGGCTGGTTTCTGGCTTCAGGTGGGTCACAAAAACCAGTTGAGGAACCTTTAGCAGGTATTTTCTCCTTCTGATGCTATTTCTCTTATCCACCAGATCCACCTGCTGGAACACCAATTCAAGAAAGTAATCCAGGAATCCTGGAACCTTCAGGTCAAGATCTGTCGTTTTTTAAGTTAAGATATGTTTTTAACAAGTAAAACTGGCAATAACTTAATTGTTGGATGATATACTCTTATTTGGCTGGTATATACACTTTACAAGGATAGAGCCGGAAATAGCCAGCAAAAGATAAGCGGGCTTTTAAGTGGCCACCGGCAAGGAAAAAAAATTAGAAAAGAAAGTGACACCCTAGAAAATGGATGTGAAAAGGGAAGGATGAGAATATATAACAATAGTAAGACAGGCAAGATAAGATTAAAGAGGAATAGCGAGAATGTGTAGTGAGAGAACAGAAAGACAGCTTGAGTATAGCTGTTATTTGATGACATAACATCTCAGCTGGTTTCTGGTTTCAGGTGGGTCATCAAAACCAGTTGAGGAAACTTCAGCAGGTATTTTCTCCTTCTGATGCTGTTTCTCTTATCCATCATTTTCTGTTTATGGAAATTGTGGCATGTATCTGTGAGGTTTAACCTATCTTCCATTGCAATACTTTGCATTGACTTACAGGAATCGCTAGAAAACTGTCTCTTCTCCCCCAAACGGTGCCGCATTTCGTCAATCGCGAAACAGAATGCGACGAAATCAGAAAATACCTTTCTCCACAGCACAATTGCAGATGCCTTCTCATACATGGTGTCACTGGTATAGGGAAGACGACCGTGGCGACGAAAGTGGCAAACGACATACTGAATTCTGGGGGAAGTACCGTGGTGATCTACGTCAACTGTAGAAACTTAAAACTTTCCCATGATTTTGCTGAGAAGGCTCTTCAGCAAGTATATCCCATACCTGTGGAGAATCCAATACCTGAGCTGAAAAATCGCTTGAAAAGCCAAGATTTCTTCACGATTTTGCTATTGGATAATTTTGAATTTATACTTTATTTGGATGACAGAATGCAGCTCCCCAAAAGTGAATTTTCACTCCAGCAGAAGAACCCATCTGAGGAAGGATCGAAGATTAAGAATCTTATCAATGACATTTTAATGGTTGCAGGCAAAGTCAAGCTTCTCCTCACCTCCTCAGAGAGAGTTTCTTTTCCGGAATCAGGTCAAGAAACGGTTCATCTGTCACCTTTTAAGCCAGAAGAATCCGTTGAGCTTTTGAAAACAGTTTGGAAGGATAGGAAAGTCAATACAACTCAAGCACATGACTTGTCAGAGATTTGCAGCGGTATTCCCTTGGTCCTTTACACCCTGGCCTCCTACCACAGTGACCTGCCAAGTCTCTTGGAAGAGATGAGCTGTTCTTCGCCTCAAGAAAAATTCGATTTCTTGACAAAGATTAAAACGGTATCAGCGGATAAAAAGATCGACGTTTGTATCGATCATTGCTTCGAGAGGCTTGTTCCGATAGAAAAGTGTGCCCTTATCAGATTTGCATTACTCAGAAGGCGTTTTTCTCTGTCTGAAGCAGTGGAAATATTTCAATCAACGGAGATGAGTGCGTCTCAACTCAGACGATGTGGACTGGAACTGTCCCAGCGATCACTTCTAGAAGAACACATTAATGGGGATGAATACTCCTATACCCTCCTTCGAGTAATTGGTGATTATTGTGAAACTAAGGCAAGGGAGGAGGAGTTTCGTGAAGTGATCCTAGATGCTCGGAGGACGTTTATCCGCCATTTTTTAACCTTTCTGGAAAACATCTTTAAAATGTTCCTGAGCCAGAACGTGTCAGAAGCTATTGCAGCCTTTCAGAAAGATGAAGCGAATGTCATGCAGCTCGTTGAATGGTGTGGAAATGGTCAAATGGATGAAGAACAAACAAGAAGGTGCATTGATGTTTTCAACAGCGTGACGGAGCTACTGGCGAAGATGATGGGAAAGGCCAAATTTAAAAATGCTTTTAAATCTCTGCGAAAGAGATGCAAACAGATGGAAGATCAAATGAGACTGAGCGATTGCCTCACATCCTTGGGGCTGAAAGAAGTATTCAGCTGTTCCTGTCCTCCCATTGGTCTGTGTGCTTCAGCCGCTGAAATAGCCAAAGGATACTTCACGAAGGCTGACAGAATCCAACGTAATCTTGGAGTTGAAACTGGTAACAGCCGAGCTCAGTGCCTTGCCAAACTTGGTCGATGTCTCGCCAAAGAAGGCTCTTTTAAGGAGGCAAAAGAAAAAGTCCAACAGGCGATCAAAATTCGATCGGAAAGACAGGATGACAACGTTATGCTCGGTGCAACGTATAATGATGAGGCAGGTAAGTGCACAAAATGATTAGGTGCCAAATTAATTTGCGGGCACATTGATCATACATTTTGCAAAGCAGTTTGTGGGATCGTATCTTAAGGTTATTTGGAGCATTTGCTTCCATATAAATCTTCAAATCGATGAATAAAGGGTCACGATCGACAATGCTGTACAGATTGTGGCCTGTGCTCTGAGTGAAAAAAGCAAGAGAAGCATCCTAATCCTCCATTATGATTCTAGCCTATCATTAGTCAAGATTCAATTGAATATCCGTCAGTAATTTAGTCTGGCCCTTGACAAGATGCCTAGAGCATTGAGAAAGAGGAAAATTTTTTAAATCTATAGCAAGTTTCCTTATAATGTTTGTAATCAACCACTAGATAAACGAAATCCTTCACATGAATTCTAACGTAAACTACTTTAGAGGGGTTTACGCCCACTTCAAAACTCCTTTCTTTAAGAAAACTAAAATCACTATCACTACCTTTCTTAATTATCTTTACGGTCAGCCGAAAATGACTAAATTGGAATTATTGTATCTTTGGAATTATTGTATTATTGTATCACTTCTTGAAGGAGAGGCCTAGGTATACTTTACATATTCAGTGATAAAACTGTGATTTCCTTGTTAGTGATCCTTTCGCTCGAGGAAAATCATGAGCAGGCAATCAAGGTCAGAGAAGAACAGACGTTACCAATTTACGAAAAAACACTGGGTGATCATCCTTTCACTGCAACCATCCTCAACAGTCTGTCAAACAATTATTATGCCCTGGGAAAGTACAATGTGGCCGAACAATATTCGAAAAAAGCGTTGGAGATTCGGCTCGAGTTACTGAAGGACCATCGAGACACCGCTAAGTCGCTTTTTGACCTTGCGATGGTTCATAAAATGAAGGAAGAATTCAAACCAGCCGAGGAATATCTTGAAAGATGCGAGGCCATGCAAAAGAAAATATTGGATGACGAAAACAACGATCTTACAAGGTAAATAACTGTCTATCACTATAAATTTTGCGTTTCATTAGGTATTCTTTAGGCATGCAGGTGTTGATGAATTAAACATTAACACCTTCATCCACCTTCTTAATTCTTCAACTACTAAGATCTCATTATTAATTCTCCTCTCTGGCGGCTTCATATTTTCTTGTGGATTAGTTACAAAAGTTTGGTGTTAGATCAAAATAACTTCTTCCTGATAAGTTTGAGCATTCTCATTACTTGTTTGCTGGACAATGTGTGGATATTATTGGGAGAAGTTACATGTTAATCACTTCTGGGAGTTAAAGGGTTAAGCATTAAATTTTCCGAGTTTTTGGTTGATGTGTCTTTCCTCGCACAGGACCAGGAACAAATTGGAAGAAGTAAAGGAGCATCTATTGGGAGCCATGCAAGGGAACTCCTGAAATCCGGTAACAAACTCTGACAGAGAATCTCTTGATGTGAACCGTGTAATCTTATCCAGTTCTGAGTGTCTTCAGGTGTAACAAGGCAGTACTACTTAGAAGTTCCGCAAGAATGATGATACAGTCACTTCTGCGTGACGTCTCCTCTTAAGCAATCGTCTTAGTTTAAAATGTACGTAGTTATGGAACATTCTTTCTCCGTCACTGACATCTCCATTTTTGTCGAATTTGAGTCTGTTATGATCATGCATCAGTCACATAAAACATTCAGTCATTAACTGAATCAGACTTGAAAACAAGAGCTGAAAATTTAAATGATGGTTGCTATCATTATTATAGTGAACGTCCTAGGTCAAGTTTCACTTCACTGGACCGTTTTAGTTTCTTCGTAATGGTGTAAATAGGAAAGTGTAAAGAAAGTGCCGTTGTTCTGGACAAGTGAGTCTGGCTATTTCCAGAGATCCTAGCCGGGAAGATTCTTGCTAGGCGTAGTCCTTTCAGTTAAGTGCTAACGATTGTATATATGTATAGATATTTAGAAACTTTTCGGCTAGCTCTTTACTGATTCAATTCAATTTAGAATAGGTGGTATTTCACTAAAAAAGAAACAGTAATCGCAATTGATGGAGGGTAGCCTATCCAAGACATTCAAGGAATTTTAGATATCTTGCCCGTGTAACGTGTAAGTGTTTTACTGACTTTATAATAATGAGAATGGTAACGGTTAAGTATTGCTAACTTTTATTATACCCCATTAGTTTGAGTTAAGAACATTAAAACAACATTTGTGATGTTGCTGACAGCTTTTAAATTCTTTGTTAAATTTTAAATAGATTAAAAAACTGAAATAATCCAACAAGGTCAGTAAAACGCCTCAAAAAGACAAGGTTTCTGATAAATAAGTAATTGTTGGTTGACATCATATAATCATGAGGCTCGATTCGATAGTTTCTACTACTGACACGAACGTTCGAAAGGACTCCATCATCCTCGTTCCCACAAAGGTACAGCAAGACGGAAATTTCGTCTTCAAACGCGAAGCAAGGGCTTTGAAAGAGGACATGGGCGCTGTATGATTTCCTCCGAACTTCGTGTTCGCATTGACTTCGTTTCTTTCTCAGCTAAACCTATCGGCAAATCATAATCCATACCTATGAAACCCGTCAGACTTGTTTCATACAATTAACCAACAGTGTAAAATGAACTGATCCAGATGTCCAACCACTTCAGTAATAACATCAAAAACAGAACCCAGAGTTACAAGTTTTCTGTGTGATTCTTTTCATTACAGCATGTTCGCCACCTAAAGTTATTTTAAGGTGACTTTCCTCCTTAACCACCAGCATCATCTGATTTCGTGAGTTTTTCTTTTTCTTCGCTGAGCATGCGTTCCTCTACCTCTTTTATGGTTCTGTTCGAATAGATCATTAGATATAAGAGTTTAATTAAAAGATTTCGTGAATACCTCTAGAGTTCGGACTGAACACGAGGCAACTACTTCATCTTGCCAGGGCTTATCCCGGTTTCGTTTGCGATAATTAGCCAAGAGTAACTAACACTTACTGTATAGCACGTCGGTCTATCGGTTCCTTACCGTCACAGTCATCCTCATCATCCTCATTGTCATTCTATTCATCGTCATCGTCATTGTCGTCATCGATGACGATACCTTCGTTATCGATATGATTGTCATTGTCATTATCATAACCTCGGGCCTCTCGATTCGGAATCGAGGCGTTAACCATATTTGACCATTATGCCTCTTACAGCTGGAATTTGCAAGAATGAAACCTAGAGGCAGTGTTGAGGAAATTTGCAACATTTCACGAGACCAAAGACATAGTAATTTTGTTTACAGAAGGTAAGATCTTTACTGTTTTATGTTCGCTCACACTGGACGTGAACAACGCAAAAAGGTTTTAGGGTTAGGTTTTTAGCTGTAAGGTCCTAAAGTCGGAAGCAAGTAAATTCAATTTCCTTTGTTTTTAGCAGACTTGTTTCAGACACTGAAAAATGTTTCCCAAGCTAGATAAGGACGCGGCCTGTCGTGGTACCAATAGAAATGAGAAAGAGTATGTCTCTTGACAAGCCCTGAAGCATCGTACAGGGTTACCGTGTAAACTAACCTTTCAAGCTCGCTGATCGTGGTAGGGTCATCCAGAACCCCTTGCATGCTTTTTTGAGAACCATCCCGAGATCAAACAGTACGACATCCTCGAGACGTTGAACAAATCTGTTTTCCTCAGCTGTTGATAGATCGTAATGTCGACGTATTTCCAAGACTATTCTTTGTATGGGCTGATTAGCTGTGATTGTCAAAGTCGCCGGAGGTTCGTCGGCTGAAGCAGTTGGCTGCGGATGAAAGGATTTCGTCGTCGTTGGAGCTTCCTCTCGAGAAATGCGGCTTGTCATGGATCTGACATCGATGATAATACGAAGAGGAGCTGTGATAAGAAGAATTACTTTGGTCAGAATATCATGGTAATCACTTCAACTTCGTCATTCTCTCTGACGAAAGGGCTAACGCTCCAAACTTTAGCTTTGAAACTCTTTACGGTGGCCAATTTACGTTATCAACTCAGTTGATAAAACTAAATTACCCTGCTGTACTCTTCCACCGACACAGCAGCACAGTTTTTTCTTCAGAAAGTTACTCTTATAATGGCGAAGTAGGCTATATAATTCAATATTCACTGAATTTCTTAAAGTAAGCCAGTCTCTTCCTTAAACCGACCTCCTCCTTCTGCCGATGAAGAGCGAGCCCGTTTGTCACCAATTCGCGAAGCTGTTCATTTTGATTCCCCAGGTCTTGAATTTGCCCCTCCACTCGAGCGAACCCTGATGCAAGACTTTCTTTTGTGATCATGTCTTTCTGATACATTTCCTGTAGTTCCTCGGCATTTCTTGCAGCCTCTGGGGTTAAGAGATCATGGCGCAGCCTGTTGATTGCTTCTTCCCATTCAAGTTTTGTTTCTTCGCTGATATGCGAAGCTATACGTAAAAGGACTATTTTGATTTCATCCCAGAGTGAACAAAATTCTGCATCACTCGACTCTCCGCTGTGAAACCTATGAATATTATCATTGCAGTAAAACTTAATTCTGACGATGTCTGCAGTCGAGCTAAAATCACCTGTACTTGGGGGAAAATCCCATCCGCTGCTCAGAGGAGGTAGTTGCGTCGGACAAATAGTTTTTAATAGTAGAAAAAGGAGGCTGATGTCAAAGTCTCTTCATTCTTTAAGCAATCCTGGTGCTGTATAAACAAGATCACGTTGAGACTTCAGAAGAACGTAGCGCAACTTTTGCCTGGTGGCAGACTCACTGAGTTTGTTGCCAATGTTTTTCTCTTGGAAGTGAAAGTGTTAATGAGGTGAAATAATTATCTTATTGATTTCGTATTCAGGATGGTGACTCCTTGGATCAAATATTGAAAAAGGCTGATCTAGTACCTGAGGATATTTTGAAAGTTATCACAATTGCGGCAAGAACTTGTTTATATTTTACATATATTATGTATAGCAGATAGTAGGACAATTACACGTGTAGTCCAGGATTAATGTACACAGTATTAACTCAAGGATAACAAAAACCTTGAATTTTGAGAAAGGGGAATTTTACGTCCAAAACTATGCTGCAGCCATCAAGGCTGAAAAAAGAAAAGAAAGATGTAAAATCCAGCTTTATTTATGGGAATGGATTCAAATTTAGGTTGTCTTGCACTGTGCAGAGAGAGCAAGGAAAACCACATGCTCAAAAGGTAATCCTCCTTTCTGTGGAATAGTTAGACATGTTGCTCTCTATGTATTGTATTTGTCTGGTTATTAATTTCTGTTCAAACAAGACTTTGCATACGCAGGGCTCCAAGATCAATTTTTGGGTTGTGAAATATGTTTCTTAGCCAGGTGTCAGTTGTATGAAAATTGTTCTCTTACAGGTTTTTAAGGTTTAAGCTACCTTAGAGATAACCACAATATTATACACAGAGGTAGGTATTATAACCATGGTAAATTGTTATTGGTACAAAATTGCTTGTTCCATCCAGAAGGCAACATCCTCTTACTAATGAGTGCTGCAGTGTACATCTATTTAATAATATTATTAATGCAGTGTACATCTATTTAATAATATTATTAATGCAGTGTACATCTATTTAACAATAATATATAGATTTAGCCAATAATATAATTATATAAGATAAGTGAATGATTAACATTTGATTGTTTTTGTTACCCGTACTACTTAATTAAGAGTGCAATGGATTTATTACCATACTGCAAGTTTTTTTCAGTGATGAGGGTGAATGATTATGCTTTACTACTTGTGAGCAGGATTGTTTGCTGCTTCTACTACATTCAGTCAAACCTGTATTAAGCAGCATCATATTAAGCAGTCACCCTGTATTAAGCTGTTGGTAGTTTAAGTCCCAAAATCTTTTCCCATGAATTGCTGTAATTTTCACCTCAAGCCTGAAATACAGACAGGCCCAACAGCCTGTTTGAACAGTCACTTAAAGCAGGGCCACACAAATAAAACTCAGAGTAATCCTTCAAGTCATTTCATTCATTCTGTGTTTATCTTCCAAAATCAATGTTAGCACCTTAAGTTAAAATGTCCAAAGGGTATTGAAAATTATCTTTCTTCTTTGGATTGTTGGAAAAATATTATGTGCGAACATCATGCAAGTCATTTGCTGGTCACCTTTATTGAACAGTCACCCCACCATTCCCCATGGGTGACCACTTAATACAAATTGGACTGTAGATTGCAATGGGCAACCATCCAACTCATTTCTTGACAAAGATGTGAATCAAAGCAGTTGAAATATTGCATGCCTTCCATGATAGCTTTCCCTTCATTATTGATAGTGACCTAAAGTTGTGAGACAATCGATTAAATAAATTTATTTATCATTTGTACACCCTTGCGAACTGAATTCCTGGTTTTCTGGGAATTCCTAGGAATTCTCAAAAATTCCCAATTATGCAAATAACCCTTGCAAACTGAATTCCCAGTTTTCTGGAAATTCCTAGGAATTCCTAGGAATTCTCAAGAATTCCCAACTATGCAAATAAGCTCTGATTTAAAAAGCTTGGAGTTACTGGGAATTTCTGGGAAAGGAAGACTCCAGTTTTGTGAGGACTTGGAATTCCTAGGAATTCTCAGCTATACAAACTACCTATAATTTAAGAAGGGTGGAATTCTTGGGAATTTCTGGGAATTTAATTTGAGGCAATTTAAATACCCTGAGGTCCACATAAATTCTAAGAAATTTTCAATACCTTGAATGTGAAGTTTTTAACAAAAAGAGTAATTTCAGAGGCTTAAAACTTTGGCTCAATAAAAGGTATGCTATACAAAATTTACCAAGAGATATACATACATGTATATGTTTATAACTTAAAGATCATGAAATTTATTATTCAAACTAAGTTTTAGTAAATCTCTACATTAATATGGATTTTCTCATGAACCAGTAGTCAATTATGTTAAATGGAATAGTCAATTATGTTAAATGGAATTGTCAATTAACCCAATGTACTCATATCACAGATTTGCTTTCTAACCTCAAAGGATTCTTGGATTCCATGATCATAAAATATCTTTATTGTGATGCAAAATGTCTCATGTTCACTGATGTGCCAAAATCATCAAACATTCATTAGCTGTTTCTTGGTACACAACTTCCACAATAATTACATTGTTATCTACACTTAAAGAACTTTGTTAGTTATGAGCTTAAGTTACTTCCCTAACCTACATTACTGGTTGCCTTTGTTAAAAAACCTTGGAACAGTCAAGCTCAGTTGCCTCAAACACTGTCAGAGACTTTTTGCTGACATTTTTATTTTTTGTTGACATTATTTTTTTCTTTCTTCATGATTGTTGTTGCTGTTTTTTTTTCAGTTTTTTTGCTCTGTTTTTGTGACTGATTGCTGTAATCTGTTTTGCTGATTTTATTCTTACAAAACATTTTTCTAAGAGTTCCAATACTTGTGGATCATCCACACACTTTGCAAACATTTGGCATGCAGACAAGACAGAGGTAGTCAATGTTCCCTTTGAGAAAAAAACACCTTTTAAATGACGTCTTCAGTTTACTTTATTTGAAACTCTGATCTGAAAATATTTTTAAAACAAGACTTGTTAGTAGCGAGAAGTACAAACCAAGTTTCCTTTCATAACTAAATGTCTTATGTGTCACAATCACTGGATCTCCCAAAAAATATTACATCTTTTTATTTTTGGTGCAAAATACAAGTCCTTCTTTATATACAAATGAAAAGTGCAAGTCACACTTCAATGATAACAGCTCTAAAGTTTACTTGTTGTTCTTCTCTGTCTGTCAGCTATCAACAAAATTGTTTTATACTTTGGACAGTGCACAACTATTTGTGGACCAGAGTTCCAACGCGCCTCTGTAATCGCATATAGTTACATCTGTCTCTTGTACAAATGTTTCTCCTTTGTAAGACGCACTGGGATCATCTATGTATCTCTTATACTTCCTAATGTGGTATCCTTCTTTTATAAATATGAGGGTAAAAGACGATTTGTAATCGCATTCAAAATTGTGATTGGCTTGTGTTATTTCTCACCTTTGCCATGAACACAGCTCAAGTGAGTTTCGAGTCTTTGTTTCCTCGACAACTTTCTGCCTCAAATCGTGCATTTGTAGTGCAATCCATTCTTGTCGATTATTTCTACATAGAGTGAGCTCACATCATTATTTACATCACCAAGGTATCTATCGTCTAGAAGCGTGGAACCGGTCGGAGAAGTCAGAACAAAGTTGTGCACTTTAATTAACACTGCAATCGGCAAGCCAGCGGATTCACTCTGCTAGCCAATGACAAGTCCTAAAAGATCCACGTGATCATGCCCGTGATCGGAAACAAAGAAGACTCCATTTGGCGCTCATCTTTGAATGTACTTTTCATCGGTTGATCACTTTTCTCAACTGTTTCGCTTAATATAACATTTGTAAAGATAGGTTTTATTGTGGTTCAATGGGAAAACGCGAACAGCGTGAGTGTTGTAAAAGAAAAGAAAATCGTTGGCGCCGTGGAGTTAAAAGAAGGGACAACAGTTGACATACTGACTGGTACAAATAATGGTCGAGTGGCCATCTGTAAAGCTACGATTTTGAAAGTTCGTGGTGAGTAAAAATTACGATATTCGTTACGTGATCAAAATCTTATAAAAGAATAGATGTAACGGGTTGAATTAAGCTTACATAACGCTCGGCGCAACTGAAACTAGAATAATTCTGAGAATCGAATCGGTCACTTGCATGCCGCAGTTTCTTAAGCTTATGCTTTACAATTAAATAAACCTATCAGTAAGGTTTCAAGATTCCTTTAGTCACGTTTGGGAACACTCAAGATTCATAATAGGAACTGTTATTAAACAAACCTTATTACATAAAGAAGCCCTCCTTGGTAAAAACAAAATATTTTATTGAGCCCTCTTTTAATAAAATCTATGGGAGAGATGTACTAACTCTAATATAAAAGAGATTTCTCAATTTGAGAATCCAATGAATGCCCTTTTCCTTACAGATATCTTAAAGACCTGGTCTGAGCTTTAAATATATATATAGATTTTTTTTTTCAAATTCAGATGTTATGGAATCCAGATACAAAATGATCAAGCTTCTTGTAGACAACCTCATTCAAGGCCAACTCACTGTGAGCCCAAGGAAAAAAAAATACAAACAGCAGCTAAGTTTGCAGTTTAGGATAACTTCATTCTAATATATTGTTATAGTTACAACAGGATTTTAATTAAAAAATCAGTTTTGTTTAACTGTAATTAACCCCTTCACTCCCAAGAGTGCTTGGTTTTCAAATATAATTTAAGATATTGTATTTTATGGAAAAGAATCAACAGATTTTATTCACAATTTGTGTCAAACCAAATTTAATGATTGATTAGGACTATATTATATGAATAGCTGTAATTGAGGATTAAACCGTATGAAGTTTTCAAGAAAAGAAAAATAAATCAAATTCCATCCTAATATTACTACATGTTGATATTAATAATTAATCAAAAATATTTTACATGTAAACCTTAATGAAGCTTGTAAATAAATTTCATTGAATACTTGAATTTTAGCTGGGTTTTTTTTAGTTTAAAGTATTTATTTTATATCATTAGCCTCAAATTTTTACTTACAATTCCCAGTAATTCTTAAACATTCCTAGAAATTCCTAAGAATTTTTTAAATTTACAGCTTTTCAGGGAAAGTCATTGGTGCTCTGAGTGGCTATAGACTTGGAATTTCTGGGAATTTCTGGGAATTTCTAGGAATTTCTATGTTTTTAGAACCAGAGTTGTAACATTTATGGTTGTCAGTGAGTTGTGAAGTAGAGGGAAAAAACAGTAAAGTAGATGGCAAATTTCATGATTACCAGCTCTTATTGAAACTTCTGAACATGTGCGATTGCTGCCTCTAAAAGCTGAAATCATTGGAATGTATGAAGTCCAATTTTTAACATTATTTACCTAGTATGATTTACCTATCATAGTGGAACCATATTCTTGCCTCCTAACAAATTTAGGCATGTCTTGTCAAATTTAATAGTGTAATCCGGTAAAATTGTGGAATACTCCAACCTCATAAACTTGCTCAAAGTAGTGTGATCATCACAACAAGTGTTCCTTTTTGTTAATCAAATGTGAAGCCCTCAAATATTTTAGTAAACTCCCGCAGTGAAATCAAGCTCTGTGACTTAATAGTCAGTAGACAGTTCATTGACTCAATGGCAAATTCTTTTGTTGGCACACGATCTTACATGTTGGTAAGGAGAATATGTTGATAAGTTAAGTAAGTGAATGGTAGTTTTGGTATTATGTACTAAAAGAAATTACATGTTTCTAACCTTTATACCTCCTTGGAATGACCAATGAGTAATTTCTCCTCACCATATCAATAACATTTCAACCAAAGAGGTGACAAGGAGAGAGAAAATATCATCTGGGGATATTGTTTGATTCAAGGCCAAATTCTCATAGGTAGAATTATGATAAGTGTATAGCACACTGTTAGGTGAATTGACAGTGAGATTTTAGGAGTGAAAGGGTTAAAATGTAACAGTTAAAATCCAACATGGAAGCTAAGAAAACAAGAAAACAATCCACAGACAAGTTAAACTGAGGTGGAAAATGCATGATAAGGAAGGCTTAAAGATGTTAAGGAGATACATGGTACATGTATGTCATTCATAGTTTGATTAAGTTCTGTAACCTAGAAAATTTCCTTTTAATCAAATAAACCTTAGAGATTATTTTTTCCAAGTGCATGAACTCTGAAAAGTAAGAATAAGCCATGAAAAGAGAACTTAAGATACAGAAGATTCACCTTATTTGCAATTAATCTTTGAGATTTTAAATTCTCAGCTTGAAAGACTTCAAGGAGCTAACTACACAGTTCAATCTGATATTTGGAGTTTTGGATTATCATTGATTGAGATGGCAATTGGAAGGTATCGTATTCCACCACCTGAAGAAAACCAAAAAAAGCACAAGTCCATCACATCTAAAGAGAATACCTCCAGGAACAAGGCCACCTAGTGGTGTGAGCAATGATGCAAGGCCAATGGCAATATTTGAATTACTGGACTATATTGTGAATGAGGTGATGCCAAAAGTCTTAACAGTAAACTGATGAAAGTCGTGTGAATCAATTTTTAAGGAATTTATCTTGCGAGTTAGTTAGAGGATGTGCATAAAATTTGTGTAAACAGAGTAAGCAAGTTGAATTGCTTTTCTTCCCTCCATTGTTCTGACTAACCAAATGTTTGAGTAACATATTGGTTGATCAGTTTGATCTCCTAATAATATCTTTGGAGAAGCGTGCATTTCTGTGTTGATGTAAAGTTTGCAGCAAGTTCAGGATTGCTGCATTGTGTAATCATCTCCTTTACTGCTGGGAAAATCTTTGTAGAAACTATGGTATATCATTGAAGAATGGTATATTATTGTCACTGAAGTTATACATGTTTGTTCTTTATTGGATAGCCTCCTCCCCAGCTATCACCAGAGCAATTTTCAGAAGAGTTTTGTGAGTTTGTCAACAAATGGTAGGCAATGTTTCCCACATTCTTCCATATGATGGTTATGAATAATAGTTATTGTCAAACTTGGACATAAATGTTTAGGGGAGTAAGTTGTGGTATATCCAGATGCACTGGAGATCAGGACATTCTAGAAAACAGCTAAAGCTCACAGTAATCTATTTCAATCTGTTTCAGTCTTGTTAAGAATCCTTCAGAAAGAGCTAACCTCAAAGTGTTAATGGTAAGTTCTGTATGCTATGGAAAATATTTATTTTAAAATAAACTCGGAACTTTTCTTAGGAATTTTATAATAGCATCATGATTTTACCTTTTGAAATGGCAGCAAACCTCACCTTCAGTATGGCATGTAAAGGCAGCATTGAGTTCCAAACAGAAAAGTGAATAATTCATGGCCTGTATGAGGGGTAACAGGTGATGGGTGAGCATCCTATCCAGAGATTGGGCTTATAAGGCAGATTTGTGGTTACACAATTTTACTGTAAAACATTTTGCCAAAGAAGAGAACAACCTAGAAACATAAACTTTCCCCTCTACATTTGAAACTCTGCTGGGTCTTTCATCTAACCAGTTACTTTGCCCAAATATGAAACTGAAGGACTTAACCCTTTATGCCCCAAAATCAGTATACACTTTCTCCATGGTGCTCTCTGTACATTTCCTATAGTACTGAGAAAATTTATTTAACAATCAAGAACCTCTCAAGTTGGTTATTATTTCTTTTATCATCATGACCTTACTGTTTGCCTCACGAGTGATACAGTGGAGTGAAACTGGATGCTAGTCACTCTTAAGGCCTATTTACACGGCACGACTTTGTCGCATGCGACAAGCTTACGACAGGCCTACGACATGACTTAAGAGTCGTAAGCGAGTTGTAGGTTTGATTTACACGAAACAATTCGTGTCGTAAGCCTGTCGTAAGCTTGTCGCATGCGACAAAGTCGTACCGTGTAAATAGGCCCTTAGAGATTAAAGGGTTAAGGCTACTTTATTTTTAAAAAGGTGGAAAACCAAAAGTGTCACTAATAGCCCCATCCAGAAATGTATGTGTTATACTTTTTACCAGTACTGTTTATGAGATTAGCTGTAAGTTGGACAAAGGTATTTTTCTTTTTGACTCTGGTGCTGGTGAGATATTTGGTGGTTGAGTGATGTGTTATTTTGTTCATGTTGAGTGGAGTCTACATTGGTTTTAAAATGGGACTGATTTCCAGAATAAAAGAGGGTTGCCTCAAAGCAAAATCATCTAGTTGAAAAAGCCTTAAAGACCACTGCTCTTTTACTCTGTCTTATTCTTCCAGGATCATGTCTTCATCAAGATATCTGAGTCAAAAAAGGTGGATTTTGCTGGCTGGGTTTGTTCAGTTGCTGGTCTATAGCGAGTGACTGGTTGCAATGCTTACTGATGAAAATGAAATGAATTGAAGTATTGGCACAGAACAAGCTTAGTACTCTTATTTAACTTGCATCAAGAAAATGACGGAATACATTAAAAGGTCTTATATGCATTGGAAACTATTAATTGTGGTGTGTATTGGATTCAGAGCAGCGAAAAACTGCCTTGGTTTGGGAGGGAATGTAAACAAGTTGCAGCCTCTTGGAGATGCAAACAATTATCAGAGTTCTTCAGGTATAGAGATTTCCACTACCCTGTAACTGGACGCCTTTGCATTGCAACAGTGCTGTTTACCAGGGAGTGCTGAGGAACTAAATGAAGATCTCAAAATCCTAGATAAGGCAATGATAGGATGGGACCAAGAGGGGTGGAGTTGGGCTAGGTGTTACATGTCCCCAGTCACCCCATCCTATCAGTCATAACTCTAGTTGCATGAAAAATAAGTGGATTTCTTTCTAATAATGTGATTATTGTATATTATTAGCTTTTTGGTGTATGCTGTAATTTCTTACTTTAGTTTTATTGAGGTACTATTCAAGGGTCACATTTAAATTGTTAAAAAAAAGAAAGGATGTAAAATCCTAATTGTAACCTCCTCTCTTAAGAGGTATTCCTTGATAGGCGTTCTCATTTGTAAGTACACCTACGTTCTTACCCCCTTAGTCTACATGCTCCCTCAATTAGATCACATTTGCACAATTGTTAGAACAAGTCGAGAATGGAGCAAGATTTTTCATCAAATTCTTCTCACCCAGGACTCCAAAATGTGCAGAGCTGTGATAAACTATGTGAAGAACTGAGAAGGAATTCTCAATTTTTTTTCCTATTTTCTTTCTATTTTTTTTTTTTTTTTTTTTTAAATTACAGATTTCTTTAATTTGGCCAGATTGGAAAGGTTGATTGATTTTTCACTCACTCAAGTCTTGGAGTGGAAAAATTACTCCCTAGAAGTGAGCTTACTTTAAAGGCCCTGAAATATTGTATAAGCTCGGGGATAATTAAAAAGGATGTTACAAGAATGACTGTCGTAGGAATCAGATATGACAGTTGCTGTACTAAATCATAAATTACTTTTTTTTTGCATCGTCGTGGAGGACATAATAGTCGTCACATAATAGGGAGACTTCTCAGAAACATAGCTATTGGTACAAATGCATGCACATGCAGAGTTCCAATCTACACCTGACTCTTTTCAAAGAGGTTGGGAAGAAGTGCTCGAGTCCCATGTTCTTGAGAGAACAGGGGCTTGTTTCTGGAGAGAGGAAGTCTCTTTATGACCCCGAAAAAGCAGTTCTTTTATTTCTGTCTTTCGTTCAATTTGACAGTTTTGAAAAGCAAACGGGAAATTTCTGGATAGGAAACAAAATGAAATGTTTAAATCTATTTTAGCTAAAGCCTTGACTGTTTTCCTTACATTTGAATTGCAAGATATTACTTTGGGTCTGTATAATTACCTTTCCACGTGACGTCAACATTCTGTGATGGAGCACTTTAATGAGAGCATTTGGTGGTTTAGTCAACTGTAGATACATTGAGTTTGCATGCTTCGGTAAATATGAGATATAAATGTAACTCCCTGTAAACGAGGAGACATTATAACTATTGAAATTTCTTAAATTTTTGTTTATTCTGACGTCTTTATATTGCATTTGTTGAACTTTTTTATTGCTTATTCTGAACCTAATCAATTTAATTTTACATTGTCACAATTGTGAATGTCTAAACTTACCAATTTGCGACCTTGCCCCAAAATATAGCCAAGATCATGGGGAATGATGTCTGTGATTTAGGTTATCATTTTATGTTGTTCATTATTAGTTCTCAAGTTCAAAACTGCAGAAGATATTCTTTAGAGAGCCAAACTTCAGGGGACAATCAATGATGTTTTTTCTACAGAAATGAAAACTCGAGGACAGTGTGGAGTTATTTCTCGTTGAACTTTGGGCAAACCTTTACGTTCTTTTACCTTCGACTGATCTTTCTTTTTAATGATGCGAAGGTTCAAAACTTGTTACCCCTTTCAAAATTTTCACAAATGTTTAAAGTATGATATTTTTTTGCTAGGAGTGAATTTTGGTTCATAACAACGACACAGAAATGGCTTTCAGCCATTATACTAAAAGTAGGCCGACTGTCGACTGAGATGAAGCAAAAAACAAATTCAGTGGATGAGGTCCATTGAAGAGGACTGGTTGCTTGGTTGAAAAGCAAGTGAATTGTACACTGTCTGTATTGCCTCTAAATGCCCTTTGATTCCTGGGCTGAAGCATTGGCTGCTCAATGCTGCGACAATTTGTGATTGCATATTATTTGAAACATGTAAACTTTCAGCGTTTGGTGAGATAAATTTTTTAGTAGGAATGATCAGTTGAACTGAGAGTGCTTGCACGAAACCCTGGCGGAGAGTCGAATAGACTTTCCAATAGCCTGAAAAGTAAACATTAATCTGGTATTTACAGTTCAATTGGCCACAAATTCAGTTCTTTTAACGCTAGTTTTTTTTTTAAGGGATTCAGTAAGTATTTAAACAAACCTGATGTCTATCGGTTCCTTAATAATCCGCGGTTAGAAATATAGGGAGGGAGGGGTTCGGGGAGAGGCTCATCCTACACCAGACCAATCGCATACCCCTCTTTGTAGTCCCCTGCGTAGTTCATTGGTACAAACAAACCTGTTTTCAATCTCAACAAAGCAAAGCAAATTGGATGTTACGTCATTTTTGGCTGACCTCGGAATGCAATCAATGTACTGTCGTATGGAGTAAATGGGAAGAAAAGTAAACACTATGCACTATCGTTTTAACCAAATATTCCAATTTCATAACTATGAGTGCAAACTGTTGAGGGGTAACCGGTTTTAGTTTGGAAAAACCCTAGGGATCAAGGTTTCTATGCACTATTAGTAAACTATCTGCCGCAAGATTACAGAAAAAGTCACATGCATCATTACAGACCAATTTATATCAATGTTTGGAAGAGTAAGCGTTCTTTTGGGTAAAAAGGCATTCTGAGAGTTTGCGACACTATCGCCAGATGGCCAGTGGAAGTAATCAAGACCCTATTCGAAATTTGGCTGACCTCGGAATGCAATCAATGTACTGCCGTATGGAGTAAAAGAGAAGAAAAGTAAACACTATGCAATATCGTTTTAGCCAAATATTTGGTGTTCTTGACTAAGAATGCAAAATTTAAAGGGGTAACCGGTTTTAGTTTGAAATTACAAGCGTCCAGTAATAACTGAATAGGGAAGAAAAAGAGTTCAGACTCTCGATTTCCATCCATTTTCTTCTCTAATCATCTTGGTTCCACATATCCCGATGTAATCACTCTATCTATTAAAATATGTCATCAGGTGTAATTGCGATGGAAGCAATTAAAACAACTGAATCACGGGCCTTCTTTTGATACTTCACCAACTCAGAGGGATCAAGGTTTCCATGCACTATTAGTAAACTGTCTGCCGCAAAATAACGGAAAAGCGTCACATGCATCATTATAGACCTATATATATGAATGTTTGGAAGAGTCGGCGTTCTTTTGGGGAAAAAGGCATTCTGAGAGTTTGTGACACTAAGGCCAGGTGGCCCGTGGAAGTAATCAAGACCCTTTTCGAAATCGTGGGAAAATACACTAAAAATACGACGAAAGACTCAATACGACCTTGAATGAAATTTAACTATAGTTTGAATCGTAGGTATGATGGAAGAAGCCTCAGTTGATTTCTTAGTTTAGGGGACCGTTTAAAGACGAGTTGGGAGATGAGTTGACCGGAGAGGAAAAAACAATTTGGAGTTATCGCCTATTTAACCCCAGCAGTAATAAAATTAAGAGAATTATACGGTCTGATGGTTCCATCAATCAGAACCGTGTTCTTCGGACTGTGATGTATTTACAAGAAGTCTTCGTCGTATTTTCAACCTCAGTCAGCGCTACATAACCGGGTTCAGTGAAAACAAAAGAAAAGAACATTTAAGTTTTAACTGTAAAAGTTACATTACTCTGAGGTTTCAGACAGGTTTTACCGGGTCTGTTTGGAATTTAAAAGATCAGTGCACTTACGTTCGACTCGGCTAATTTCGATCACAATCATAATTTGTAATTGCTTGACTACTCTATGGGATTGACGATAGAAATTTATTCAAGAGACGTTTCAATGAGCCAACTAAGCACATTCATATCGAATGTAGAGGAATTTCAAAGTTATAAGACATGGCAATATTTGTTGACGCACGAAGGATTATTATTTCCGCTTTCGCTCAGAATCCGTGGAAATTACACTTAAATGTTAAATACCCCTACAGGGTTAGGTTTCGGACGATTTCTGTGTCACTATGTAGTTGCTTTTCATTTAAAAGGAGGCAAATATCTGGCAGTTTGAGGAATGATCATTTAAGTGCAAGTAACATTTCGAAACATGCCGTGTTGTCGTGTTCGGACCTGTCCAAACTTCGTGAATAGTTAACAATAAATTTGGTCAACGGTCACTTCGTGAATTACCATTAAATTTCCTTTACGCTTGCTTTAAGAACTTTTAAGGTATTCCAAAAGATCCTCTGTCGATTACTTATGGAGTCATTCTTGCTCAGGTTCAACTAATGTAGTTCTAAGATTCCAAGTACTGATTATTTATTTAA
The DNA here is from genome assembly GCF_964200805.1 of Pocillopora damicornis. Taxonomy (NCBI): domain Eukaryota; kingdom Metazoa; phylum Cnidaria; class Anthozoa; order Scleractinia; family Pocilloporidae; genus Pocillopora; species Pocillopora damicornis. Next base: position 1,699,319 of record NC_142673.1, on the reverse strand, counting down.
GACGGAACCATGGAAAGTACAGTAAGCTTTTTGTTTTATCATTTTTATGAATCTCTTGGAATTCTGTCTCTAGCTTGAAAGGTTTGACATTCGCTCAATTGCGAGTTGGAAAGAATATAAGAGTTTGATCGCTACTTGAAAGTATGCTCATTCTGAAATTACCCGAAGGGCGTAAATCAATTGTACAGTTGTGGTCACAGTACAGAGAAAAAGCTCTGCACGTGAGTTTAACAATTTATACATCTCAGCGCCCTCGGCAAAATATCAACATACTCAGTCAACCAAATCTGCGTGGTCTGAGAACAGGAAAACGGACCACGAGTTGTTTATGTTCCTGTTTTAAACTCAATAGGGTGAAGAACGCGACAAACAAAAGATTTCACAAGCAGAAAAAGCAGAGCAAAAGCTTCGCACGTGTGTCTTGTCTGACAACGGGAACACACTATTTAGAACTCAACGCCGCTTACATATGTCACATGGTATGCTGAAGTCGAGGTCTGGCGTCGTTAGAGATAGTAGAGACCTCCAGCCATTTGCTAAATTACCGAGACAAATACCGATTCCTTTTTAATCGACCTTTTCTTTTCCGTCGTTGACCGGACTGCTTAAAGTACTTAGTGCCTCAGTCGTGCTTGATACATACGGGTCTCGAAGACACAAAAACATGATCAAATTTTATTTCACATCGGGGCAATTCTCAACCTGAGCTAATCGTTATTGGTACAGCTTGAAATAATAAAAATACCCCTGGCGGGATTCCCCGACCATGGCTGGTCTAACGCTGTGCTAAGAGTAGATATGACATCACATTCAAACTGAAAAGTAGACGCCAAAGTGATTAAAATGCCGTTTATCTGAATGTTGTTCATCTAAAACTCAGAATTAATAAATAAAAGACTACTTGTCCACTTTTCATTTTGTACGCTAGGAGGGGTGTCTTAGAAATAAAACAGGCAGCAGGCCTCACCCCAAGGCCCCTACTCAGCTTTTTATAAAAAATAAAATAAGACTGCATGCATAGCCAGGTATACTTCGTTGAGAACTCAAAACTATCTGCCGCTTCCGCTTGTCTTTTTCGGAATATGACAGAAAAGCGTCACATGCATCGATATTGACCAATATATATCAGTGTTTGAAAGAGTCAGCGTTCTTTAATTTTTGGGTAAAAAGGCGATCTGAGAGTTTGTAACACTAAGGCCAGGTGGCCCGTGGAAATAATCAAGACCCTTTTTGAAAACGTGGGAAAATATGCTAAAAATGCGACGGAGGACCCAAACTCAGTACGGCCTTCAATGAAATTTATTTATAGTTTGAACCGTAAGCATGATGGAAGAAGCCTCAGTTCATTTTTAAGTTCAGGAAACCATTTAAAGGCGAGTTGGGAGATGAGTTGACCGGGGAGGTAAAAACAATTTGGAGTTATCGCCCATTTTCAGTTACGTCTTACCCCTAAAGTAGTCAAATAAACAGATTTATACGCTTTGATAGCTCCATCAATCAGATTAGTTTACAGGTCTGATTGAGGAAGCCATCAGTCAGAACCGCGTTCGTCGTTTATACCTTTTTGCCATTGCCAGCGCCATGTTGGACATGGAACCGCGCACACATGAGAACGAGGTTGGGGTTGACTCATGTTAAATCTCGGTGGGCGCTTTTGGTGAAGTTCGTTCGTGGACAGTAAAATTGTTCGATTTTTAAGGAAAATGGATGGTCGTAGTCGAAATTTCGATAAAGCTAATGTTTTTTTCCCAAAAAGAAAGGTAAGCATTGTGCCGCGTTGTTGTTCAAATACATTTTATGGCCCCAATGGTTTGCCTACGAGCTTTCGCTTCTTCAAGTTTATGCACGGAGGCATGTATTTTTGCTAAGTATTTATCGTTCTATACTTATCTTATTCTCTGTGAATTATAGATGAGCGTAACTATTGTTGCAAAATTAGTACAAATTTTCTATTCGGTCCCGAATTGTTTTAAGTTTAATAGAGTTCTTTTATTCCGGCAATAAGTCAATAAGTTCAGGTACTGCTCACCTGTTTACTACATGGCTTGCCTAAAACACTCCTAACAGAGAAACTGTTGGAAAGTAATTGCTTTTAACAAAATAACCAAGACACTGTACCCTCAGAGTTTTCACTTATTATGGCAGACCCAGAAAACTGATATAAATTTGGTTGCAATTGTGACAAAAGCAGTTTTCAGTAGTTGTTATTTTTGTTTTTTATGATAGCATAGTAATCCACTTTGGATGCCACGTGCAAACCTTTGTGTCAGAAGGCCTCTAAGTGCTAAGAATGGGAATATCAATTCCATGAATGTTTATCACTGACAGAAACTTAAATGTGTGTAAAGGACTAGCATTGTTGAGATCAGTAGCTGAGAGGAAGCATTTCTGTTCTCTTCCTTTAACCCTTAAATACTCAAGATCTGATTGTTAATTCTCCCCTCTGGTTGCTACACATTTACTTGTAAATAAGTTACGAGAATTTGATGTAAGATTAAGAGAACTTCTTCCTGATAAGTTTCAGTATTATCATTATCTGTTTGCTGGATAGTGTTTGGATATTATAGGGAGAAGTTACATGAATCAGTCACTTTTGGGAGTTTATAAATTTGTCTAATATTTTGGTCTGATTCTTTCAATGCTGTCATGCCACCTAATAAATTACCATGAGTCGCAAACTGAAATGGTTTTCAATGTATCATGGCATAAGTTGTCCTGGACCAGATGGGTTTCAAAATATTATGACATCTGTTAGTTATAGTTTCCCTCATGGGTTGATAGAAAAAAGGGTTATAATCAAGTGGTTCTACAGGTATAGTTTCCCATGAGATACAATGTAAAATGGCAAACTAAAATACATCTTGGTAAACAAAATGGGAACAACTGTAACTGAAGAATATGGTACAACAACAAGTACCACATCAACAACAGCAGCAATAACAAATCTCCTCTACCTAGAGGAGGGCTACAGCCTTTGCCTCGCTTTCTAAGCTTTACTGAACAGCTTCTGTGGTACTTCCTTTAATGCGTTCCTCTCAACACGATGTGGCGATATTCTCGTGAAACAACGGGGTAATCGTAAAGCTGAATGAAATTAATCTCGGGTAAATTACGGAGATGGCTCGACCATCCAAGGGCTGAAATCCTTACCATAGTTGCTTCGTATTTGAAGTCGCTCTGGTTTTGTTCTAGGTCCTGGACATCTGTAAGTAGTTCTCGGTTTTCTCCGCTACTCAATGGAAGAACGTATGACATCAGCAAAGTATAAACTTTCGACACTAAGTCGGCTCTAATTCCGCCCGTCGATTTTGAAATGGATTTTAAAATATCCCTGAGATCTTTTGCTCCGAGTTTCTGTATGTCATCTAATGACGAAATTTCCATAATGTTGTATTAAAGAACCGTTTTGAAGGGAGAAATTGCATTGAAAAGTGCATGGAAAGAAGTGAAATGTCAGCAGATCAGCTGTTTGAAAGAACCACCTGGTCAACCCCAGCCTCGTTATCGTGTGTGCGCGTTTAACTAATCCAATATGTCGCAGGGAACTGTAAAAAGGTAGATTGTGATGCATTTACGAGCATTCTTCAACGTATTTTCAACCTCTCAGTCAGCTCTACATAGCAGGGTTCGGTGAAAACAAGGTAAGGACAGAACATTTAAGGTTTAACTGTGAAGGTGACATTAGGTTTCCGATAGGTTTTACCGAGTCCGTCTGGAATTGAAAGGGTCAGAGCGCCCACGTTCGACTCGGCGAATTTCGATCACAATCGTAATTTGTATTTGCTTGACTTCTCTCTGGGGCTGATGATAGAAATTTATTCAAGAGACGTTTCGATAAGCCAACTAAGCACGTTCATATCGATTGTAGAGGAATTTCAAAGTTATAAGACATGACAACATTTGTTAACGCACCAAGGATTTTTATTTCCGCTTTCGCTTAGAATCCGTGGAAATTACACTTAAATGTTAAATACCCGTACAGGGTGAGGTCTTTGGACGATTTCTGTGTCACTATGTTGCTACTTTTCATTTAAAACGAGGCAAATATCTGGCAGTTTGAGGAATGATCATTTAAGTATAAGTATCATGTCAAAAGATGCCGTGTTGTTGTGTTTGGAGCTGTCCAAAATTCGTGAATAGTTAACATTCAATTTGGTCTATGCAGATCAACGGTCAGTCTGTTACCATTAAACTTCATTTACGCTTTGTTTAAGAACTTTTGAGGTATTCCAACAGATCTTCTGTCGAATAATGATGGAGTCATTAATCCGGTTTAACTAACGTAGTTCTAAGATTCCAAGTACTGATTATTTATTTAAGACGGAACTGCGAGAAGAACAGTTAGTATATATATGTTATTTGCCGGCTGGGAGGTCCGTATGGTGAAAAACTGTGACCGAGGTCTTGAAAATACTGCCCGTAGGCCGAGGGCAGCATTTTCAAGACCGAGGTCACAGTTTTTCACCATACGGACCGACCCTTAGCCGGTAAATAACATATTTATTGTTTTTAAACTTGAAGAAATTCTTTCCGAAAGAACCCGAATGATTTATGGACGTAAATACGGCAAGATCTTCCATAAACCGAACAATTTTTGAGAGGGTAAATGGTAGTTAAAATAGAGGTGATGCAAATTTAAGAGAGATGCCTCAGCGAAACATTTTCATTTCCGTAACGATAAAGGTGATTTAAAAGGCTTCCAAACAAACTTTGAAACATTATTTTTACAAGTATCTGTCACAATCTGACACCTGTCAATTAGAGAGCGCGCAAGAAAAAAAAAAGCGTAGGAACATTTGAAAACAAACAGAACTAGTTTGGCAAGGACTTTCACGACAGTGTTTCTTCAAAATCAGTTAATGATCTAACGGAAAGTATTATTCACTCTCATCGACCATTCATTCATGTACGAAGATTTACCTTTATTCATTAAGTAAACGGCGAGGAAAGTAATTGTGAGTAAATTCAATTTTTTTATTTTGAAGTTGTGAGAGTTAGCTTGTTTGTTTGCTATAATGGCGTGTTTAACTCTGATCTTTCCTTCACAAAAACTAAATTCGAACGGCACACTCCAACGAGACACAAGGGAATGTAATGCGGCCTTTTCTCAAAAAATTCCTTCAATTTCTGTTGTGCAATTTAAGGTACAAATGTCCAAATTGAACGGAATTGGAAAGACTCACCAGGAGCGTATACTTGTTGTAGAACTTAAATTAAAACTTCTCTCGCTCTTTCACTATGAACAAATTGCTCGAGAAAATTCAGATATTAAATGAATGAAAGTTCCATCGTTCAGTTTAACTGTAACCAAATACCTCACGTTTCAACTTTCTGGGTACTTTTTGTGAACGATTAAAATTAATTGCAGACGGTTTTTAGGCCGCTTGTCAACCAACGTTATGACACTATTGTTTATACAAATTCATTCTGAAACCAATATTTTTCTGTCAACCAAAGTGATTTGATAGAGAGAAAAGAGAGGATTCATAAGTTATTTATCGGCTTGAGGTAGTGACCGATGTGTTTGCTTAAAAATACTGCCCAGCCGGAAAACGAGGTATATTTATGAAAAATGACAACGAAAGTTGGGATGTACTCGGCGACTCACGAAAGCGTTACCGTGGCCCGTGGGCAGAGATAGGAAAATACTGACCGGGTAAAGAACCAATCAGATTGCAAGATTCGTTACCGTGCCCTCTAAAAAAACAATAAATTGTTTTATTATTTTATGATCCTGTTGGAATTCTGTCTCTAGCTTGAAAGACTTGACATTCGTTCAATTACGAGTTGGAAACAATATGACAGTTTCATCGCACCTTGAAAGTATGCTAATTCTGAAAATACCTGAAGGAAGTAAATCAATAGCTCGGTTGTGGTCACAGCACGACCTTAGCAAACCATGACGGCGACGGCGACGGCGACGGCGACGGCGACGGCGACGGCGACGGCGACGGCGACGGCGACGGCGACGGCGACGGCGACGGCGACGAGAACGCGACAAAACAAAATATTTTACGAGCAAAGAAAAAGCTCTGCGCGTGCGTTTAACAATTTGTGCATCTCAGCGCCCTCGGCAAAATATCAACATGCACAGTCACCCAAATTTGCGTGGTGAGAGAACAGGAAAACCGACCACGAGTTGTTTATGTTTCTGTTTAAACTCAATAGGGTGAAGAGCGCGGAAACAAAAGATTTCACGAGCAGAAAAAGCAGAGCAAAAGCTCCGCATGTATGTTAAAAACTTTGTACACCTCTTAAACACCATCTTACAGTCACCAACATTTGTCTTGTCTGACAACGGGAATACACTATTCAAAACTCAACGCCGCTTACACATGTTACATGTTATGCTGAAGTCCAGGTCTGGCGTCGTTAGAGATTGTAGAGATAGTTGAGATCACCTCCCATTCGCTAAATTATTGAGATAAATACCGATTCCCTTTTTGATCGACCTCTTCCTGTCCGTCGTTGACCGGACTGCTTAAGTTACTTTGTGCCTCAGTCGTACGTGGTACATATGGGTCTCGAAGACACAAAAACGTGGTCAAATTTCATTTCACCTCGGGGCAATTTTCAATCTGAGCGAATCGTTATTGGCACAGCTTGAAATAATGAAAATGCCTCTGATGGGATCTTCCTACCATGGCTGGTCTAACAGCGTGCTAGGTGTACACATTCAAACAGAAAAGTCGACGCCAAAGTGATTTACATGCGGTTTATCTGAATGTTGTTCATTTAACACTCACAATTAACAAATCAAAGACTACTTGTCTAGTTTTCGTTCCGCTCGCTTAGAAGGGTGTCTTAGAAATAAAACGGGCGCCAGGCCTCATCCCCAACGCCCCTACTCAGCTTTTTATGAAAATAAAATAAGACTGCATGCATAACTAGTTATACTTCGTTGAGAACTTAAAACTTTCTGCCGCTTCCGCTTCTCTTTTTCGGAATATAACAGAAAAGCGTCACATGCATCGATATTGACCAATATTTATCAGTGTTTGAAAGAGTCAGTGTTCTTTAATTTTTTGGGTAAAAAGGCATTCTTAGAGCTTGTGACACTAAGGCCAGGTGGCCAGTGGAAATAATCAAGACTCCTTTTGAAAACGTGGGAAAATATACTGAAAATACGACGAGAGACCCAAACCCAATACCGCCTTGAATAAAATTTATCTATAGTTTGAACCGTAAGCATGATGGAAGAAGCCTCAGTTCATTTTTAAGTTTAGGAGACCATTTAAAGGCGAGTTGGGAGATGAGTTGACCGGAGAGGAAAAAACAATTTGGAGTTATCGCCCTTTTTCGGTTACGTCTTAACCCCTGCACTAATCAAATGAAGAGATTTATACGCTTTGATGGCTCCATCAATCAGATCAGTTTACAGCTCTGATTGAAGAAGCGATCAATCAGAACCGTGTTCGTCGAGTTGCGATGCATTTACAAGCACTCTTCAACGTATTTTCAACCTCTCAGTTAGCTCTTCATAGCTGGGTTCAGTGAAAGTAAGGTAAGAAAAGAACATTAAGGTTTAACTGTGAAGGTGACATTACTCTGAGGTTTCCGACAGGTTTTACCGGGTCCGTTTGGAATTTTAAAGATCAGTGCGCCTATGTTCGACTCGGCGAATTTCGATCACAATCATAATTTGTATTTGCTTGAGTATTCTATGGGGTTGATGGTAGAAATTTATTCAAGAGACGTTTCAATGAGCCAACTAAGCACATTCATATCGAATGTAGAGGAATTTCAAAGTTATAAGACATGGCAATATTTGTTGACGCACGAAGGATTATTATTTCCGCTTTCGCTCAGAATCCGTGGAAATTACACTTAAATGTTAAATACCCCTACAGGGTTAGGTTTTGGACGATTTCTGTGTCACTATGTAGGTGCTTTTCATTTAAAACGAGGCAAATATCTGGCAGTTTGAGGGATGATCATTTAAGTGTAAGTATCATGTCGAAACATGCTGTGTTTTCGTGTCTGGACTTGTCCAAACTTCGTGAATAGTTAACATTCAATTTGGTCTAAGCAGATCAACGGTCAGTTTGTTACCATTAAATTTCATTTACGCTTGCTTTAAGAACTTTCGAGGTATTCTTACAGATCTTCTGTCGATTGATTTTGGAGTCATTTTTTTCCCATTAATCCGGTTTAATTAACGTAGCTCTAAGATTCCAAGTGATGATTATTTTCTAAGACAGAACTGCGAAACGAACAGTTAACTTATTGTTTTATCATTTTTATGAAACTGTTGGAATTCTGCCTTAAGTTTGAAAGACCTGACATTCGTTCAATTACGAGTTGGAAAGAATATGAGAGTTTGATCGCCACTTGAAAGTATGCTAATTTTGAAAATAACCGATGGACGTATATCAATAGCGCAGTTGTGGTCACAGTACGACCTTTAGCAAACCATGACGGCGACGTCGACGAGAACGCTACAAAACAAAATATCTCACGAGCAGAGAAAAATCTCTGCGCGTGCGTTTAACAATTTGTACATCTCAGCGCCCTCGGCAAAATATCAACATACACAGTCAACCAAATTTGCGTGGTCTGAGAACAGGGAAACCGACCACGAATTGTTTATGTTTCTTTTTTAAACTCGATAGGGCGAAGAACGCGACAAAAAAAAGATTTCACGAGCAGAAAAAGCAGAGCAAAAGCTCCGCACGTGTGTTAAAAACTTTGCACAGTTCTGAAACAGCATCTTTCACTCACCAACATTTGTTTTGTCTGAAAACGGGAGCACACTATTCAGAACTCAACGCCGTTTACACATGTCACATGTTATGCTGAAGATTGTAGAGATCTCCTCCCATTCGCTAAATTATTGAGATAAATGCCGATTCCTTTTTTAATCGACCTTTTCCTCTCTGTCATTGGCTGGACTGCTTAAGGTACTTAGTGCCTCAGTCGTGCTTGATACATACGGGTCTCGAAGACACAAAAACGTGGTCAAATTTCATTTCACCTCGGGGCAATTCTCAACTTGAGTGAATCGTTATTGGTACTGCTTGAAATAATGAAAATGCCTCTGATGGGATCCCCCGACCATTTGACATTACATTAAAACTGAAAGTCGACGCGAAAGTGATTTCCATGTGGTTTATTTGAATGTTGTTCATCTAAAACTCTCAATTGAGAAATAAAAGTCTACTTATCCAGTTTTCGTTTCGTACGCTTAGAGGAGTGTCTTAGATATAACATGGGCAACAGGCCTCATCCCAAGGCCCCTACTCAGCTTTTTATGGAAATAAAATAAAACTACATGCATAACCTGGTATACTTCATTAAGAACTCAAAACTTGCTCCCACAGATGGGTGAGCGACCACATCCACGTGCTGCAACACCACCGCCATTTCAAGAAAGTAATCCAGGAACCCTGAAACCTTCAGGTCATTGTCTGTCATTTTCTATGTTAAGATATTTTTTTAACAAGTAAAACTGGCAATAACTTAGTTGTTGTATTATATACTCTGATGTGGCTGGTACATACAATGTCCAAGGATAGAGGTAGCCGGCAAAAGATGTGCGGGCTTCCAAGTGGCCGCTGGCTAGAAAACAAAATGAGAAAAGAAGGTGACACCTTAGAAAATGGATGTGAAAAGGGAAGGATGAGAGTATATAATAATAATAATAATAATAATAATAATAATAATAAAGCTAAGATAAGTTTTAGGAGGAATAACGAGAATCTGCAGTGAGAGAATAGGAAGACAGCTTGAGTAGCTGTTGTTTTAATTAATGACATAACATCTCAGCTGGTTTCTGGTTTCAGGTGGGTCACAAAAACCAGTTGAGGAAACTTTAGCAGGTATTTTCTCCTTCTGATGCTGTTTCTTTTATCCACCATTTTCTGTTTATGGAAATTGCCGTATGTATCTGTTAGGTTCAATACATTTTCCACTGCAAAATTTTGCATTTATTTACAGGAATCTATAGAAATTTGTCTCTTCTTCCCCGAACGGTACCGCATTTCGTCAATCGCGAAACAGAATGCGTAAAAATCAGAGAGTACCTTTCTTCACTGCACGATTGCAGATGCCTTCTCATACATGGTGCCACTGGCATGGGGAAGACAACTGTGGCGATTAAAGTGGCAAACGACATACTGAATTCTGACGGACGTACTGTGGTGATCTACGTTAACTGTAGGAACATAAAACTATTTGATGATTTTGCAAAGGAGGTTCTTCGGCAAGTGTATCACTATCCTGTGGAGAATCCAATAGCTGAGCTGAAAAATCGCTTGAAAAGCCAAGATTTTTACACGATTTTGTTATTGGATAATTTTGAATTTCTTCTTCATTTGGATGACAGAATGGAGCTCCCCGAAAATGAATTGTCACTCCAGCAGATGAACCCATCTGAGGAAGGATCGAGGATTAAGAAACTAATCAATGAAATTTTAAAGGTTGCAGGCAAAGTCAAGCTTCTCCTCACTTCTTCAGAGAAAGTTTGTTTTCCGGAGGCAGGTCGAGAAATGGTTCATCTGTCGCCTTTTAAGCCAGAAGAATCCGTTGAGCTTTTTAAAAGAGTTTGGAAGGATAGGCAAGTCAATATAACTCAAGCACATGAATTGTCAGAGATTTGCAGTGGTATTCCCTTGGTCCTTTACACCCTGGCCTCCTCCCACAATAACCTGCTAAGTCTCTTGAAAGAGATGACCTGTTCTTTGCCTCAAGAAAAATTCGAGTTCTTGACAAAGATTCAAACGGTATCAGAGAATATGAAGATCAACGTTTGTATCGATTATTGCTTCGAGAGGCTTGTTTCGAAAGAAAAGTGTGCCCTTATCAGATTTGCATTACTTAGAAGGCGTTTTTCTCTGTGTGAAGCGGAGAAAATATTTCAATCAACGGAGATGAGTGCGTCCCAGCTCAGACGATGTGGAGTGGAACTGTCCCAGCGATCACTTTTAGAAGAACACATTATTGGAGATGAATGCTCCTATACCCTCCTTCGAGTAATTCGTGATTATTGTGAAACTAAAGCAATGGAGCAGGAGTTTTGTGAAGTGATCTTAGATGCTCGGAGGGCGTTTATCCTTCATTTTTTAACCTTTATGGAAGACATCTTTAAAATGTTCCTGAGCCAGAACGCGTCAGAAGCTATTGCAGCCTTTCAGAAAGATGAGGCAAATGTCATGCAGCTCGTTGAATGGTGCAGAAATGGTCAAATGGATGAAGAACAAACAGGAAAGTGCATTGATGTTTTCAACAACGTGGCGGAGCTACTGGCGAAGATGATGGCAAAGGCCAAATTTAAATTTGCCTTTGAATCTTTACGAACGAGATGCGAACAGATGGAAGATCAGACGAGACTGAGCGATTGCCTCACATCCTTGGGGATGAAAGAAGTATTCAGCTGTTCCTGTCCTCCAATCGGTCTGTGTGCTTCCGCCGCTGACAGAGCCAAAGAATACTTCACGAGGGCTGACCAAATCCAGGATAATCTTGGAGTTAGAACCGGTAACAGCCGAGCTCAGTGCCTTGCCAAACTTGGTCGATGTCTCGCCAAAGAAGGCTATTTTGAGGAGGCAAATGAAAAAGTCCAACAGGCAATCAACATTCGATGGGCTCAAGGAGAGAATGACATCGTTATGCTCGGTGCAACGTTTAATGATCAGGGAGGTAAGTGTACAGAATGATTAAGTACCAAATTAATTTGCGAGCACAATGATCATACATTTTGCAAGGCAGTTTGTGAGATCGTATTTTAAGGTTATCTTGAGCATTTGTTTATGTATGAATCTTCAAAATCGATGATAAAAGATTCACGATTGAAAATGATGTACAAATTGTGGCCTGTGCTCTGAGCGAAAAAAGCAAGAGAAGCATCCAAATCTACCATTATGATTCTAGCCTCTCATTAGTCAAGATTCAACTGAATAGCCGTCATTCATTTAGTATGGACCTTGAAAGGATGCTTAGAACATTGAGAAAGTGAATTGTATTGAAAAGTGTCTTGATAATGTTTGTAATCAACTACTAGATAAACGAAATCCTTCACACGAATTATAATGTATACTACTTTAAAGGGGTTTACGGCTGCTTCAAAAATCCTTTCTCTAAGAAAACTAAAATCACTTTTACTACCTCTCTTTATATCTTCATGGTCAGCCGAAAATGACTGAATTGGAATTATTGTATTATTTTATCATTTCTTGAAGGATAAGCATCTTTACATATTCAGTGATAAAACTGTGATTTCCTTGTTAGTGATCCTTTCGCTCGAGGAAAATCATGAGCAGGCAATCAAGGTCAGAGAAGAACAGACGCTACCCATTTACAGAAGAACACTGGGTGAACATCCTTTCACTGCAACTATCCTCAACAATCTGTCAAACAATTATTATGCCCTGAGAAAGTACAACGATGCAGAACGATATTCGAAAGAAGCGTTGGAGATTCGGCTCGAGTTACTGAAGGACCATCGAGACACAGCCAAGTCGTTTTTTGATCTTGCGATGGTTCATAAAATGAAGGAAGAATTCGAACCAGCCAAGGATTGTCTTGAAAGATGCGAAGCCATACAAAAGAAAATATTGGATGAGGGAAACGACGCTCTTACAAGGTAAACAACTGTCTATCACTATAAATTTTGCGTTTCATTAGGGCTCCTTTAGGCATGCAGGTGTTGATGAATTAAACATTAACACCTTCATCCACCTCCTTAATTCTTCAACCACTAAGATCTCATTATTAATTCTCCTCTCTGGCGGCTTCATATTTCCTTGTGGATTAGTTACAAGAATTTGGTGTTAGATCAAAATAACTTCTTCCTGATAAGTTTGAGCATTCTCATTACCTGTTTGCTGGACAATGTGTGGATATTATTGGGAGAAGTTACATGTTAATCACTTCTGGGAGTTAAAGGGTTAAGCGTTAAAAATTTCCGAGCTTTTGGTTAATGTGCCTTTCCTCGCACAGGACCAGGAAAGAGTTGGAAGAAGTAAAGAGGCGTCTATAGGGAGCCATGCAAGGGAACTCCTGAAATCCGGTGACAAACTCTGACAGAGAATCTCTTGATGTGAACCGTGTAATCTTGTCCAGTTCTGAGTGTCTTCAAGTGTACCAAGGCAGTACTACTTCGAGGTTCCTCAAGAATGATGATACAGTCACTTCTGCGTGACGTCTCCTCTTAAGCAATCGTCTTAGTTTAAAATGTAGGTAGTTATGGAACATTCTTTCTCCGTCACTGACATCTCCATTTTTGTCGAATTTGAGTCTGTTATGATCATGCATCAGTCACATAAAACATTCAGTCATTAACTGAATCAGACTTGAAAACAAGAGCTGAAAATTTAAATGATGGTTGCTATCATTATTATAGTGAACGTCCTAGGTCAAGTTTCACTTCACTGGACCGTTTTAGTTTCTTCGTAATGGTGTAAATAGGTGTGGTTTAAAGAAAGTGCCGTTGTTCTGGACAAGTGAGTCTGGCTATTTCCAGAGATCCTAGCCGGGAAGATTCTTTCCAGGCGTAGTCCTTTCAGTTAAGTGCTAACGATTGTATATATGTATAGATATTTAGAAACTTTTCGGCTTGTTCTTTACTGATTCAATTCAATTTAGAATAGGTGATATTTCACTAAAAAAGAAACAGTAATCGCAATTGATGGAGGGTAGCCTATCCAAGACATTCAAGGAATTTTAGATATCTTGCCCGTGTAACGTGTAAGTGTTTTACTGAGTTTATAATAATGAGAATGGTAACGGTTAAGTATTGCTAACTTTTATTATACCCCATTAGTTTGAGTTAAGAACATTAAAACAACATTTGTGATGTTGCTGACAGCTTTTAAATTCCTTGTTAAATTTTATATAGATTAAAAAACTGAAATAATCCAACAAGGTCAGTAAAACGCCTCAAAAAGACAAGGTTTCTGATAAATAAGTAATTGTTGGTTGACATCATATAATCATGAGGCTCGATTCGATAGTTTCTACTACTGACACGAACGTCCGAAAGGACTCCATCATCCTCGTTCCCACAAAGGTACAGCAAGACGGAAATTTCGTCTTCAAACGCGAAGCAAGGGCTTTGAAAGAGGACATGGGCGCTGTATGATTTCCTCCGAACTTCGTGTTCACATTGACTTCGTTCCTTTCTCAGCTAAACCTATCGGCAAATCATAATCCATACCTGTAAAACCCGTCAGACTTGTTTCATACAATTAACCAACAGTGTAAAATAAACTGATCCAGATGTCCAACCACTTCAGTAATAACATCAAAAACAGAACCCAGAGTTACAAGTTTTCTGTGTGATTCTTTTCATTACAGCATGTTCGCCACCTAAAGTTATTTTAAGGTGACTTTCCTCCTTAACCACCAGCATCATCTGATTTCGTGAGTTTTTCTTTTTTCTTCGCTGAGCATGCGTTCCTCTACCTCTTTTATGGTTCTGTTCGAATAGATCATTAGATATAAGAGTTTAATTAAAAGATTTTGTGAATACCTCTAGATTTCGGACTGAACAAGAGGCAACTACTTCATCTTGCTAGGGCTTATCCCGGTTTCGTTTGCAATAATTAGCCAAGAGTAACTAACACTTACTGTATAGCATGTCGGTCTATCGGTTCCTCACCGTCACAGTCATCCTCATCATCCTCATTGTCATTATATTCATCGTCATCGTCATTGTCGTCATCGATGACGATACCTTCGTTATCGATATGATTGTCATTGTCATTATCATAACCTCGGGCCTCTCGATTCGGAATCGAGGCGTTAACCATATTTGACCATGATGCCTCTTACAGCTGGAATTTGCAAGAATGAAACCTAGAGGCAGTGTTGAGGAAATTTGCAACATTTCACGAGACCAAAGACATAATAATTTTGGTTCCAGAAGGTAAGATCTTTACTGTTTTATGTTCGCTCACACTGGACGTGAACAACGCAAAAAGGTTTTAGGGTTAGTTTTTTAGCTGTAAGGTCCTAAAGTCGGAAGCAAGTAAATTCAATTTCCTTTGTTTTTAGCAGACTTGTTTCAGACGCTGAAAAATGTTTCCCAAGCTAGATAAGGACGCGGCCTGTCGTGGTACCTATAGAAATGAGAAAGAGTACGTCTCTTGAGACAAGCCCTGAAGCATCGTACAGGGTTACCGTGTAAACTAACCTTTCAAGCTCGCTGATCGTGGTAGGGTCATCCAGAACCCCTTGCATGCTTTTTTGAGAACCATCCCGAGATCAAACAGTACGACATTCTCGAGACGTTGAACAAATCTGTTTTCCTCAGCTGTTGATAGATCGTAATGTCGACGTATTTCCAAGACTATTCTTTGTATGGGCTGATTAGCTGTGATTGTCAAAGTCGCCGGAGGTTCGTCGGCTGAAGCAGTTGGCTGCGGATGAAAGGATTTCGTCGTCGTTGGAGCTTCCTCTCGAGAGCTGCGGCTTGTCATGTATCTGACGTCGATGATAGTACGAAGAGGAGCTGTGATAAGAAGAATTACTTTGGTCAGAATATCATGGTAATCACTTCAACCTCGTCATTCTCTCTGACGAAGGGCTAACGCTCCAAACGTCAGCTTTGAAACTCTTTACGGTGGCAAATTTACGTTATCAACTCAGTTGATAAAACTAAATTACCCTGTTATACTCTCCCACCGACACAGCAGCACGGTTTTTTCTTCAGAAACTTACTCTTATAATGGCGAAGTAGGCTATATAATTCAATATTCACTGAATTTCTTAAAGTAAGCCAGTCTCTTCCTTAAACTGACTTCCTCCTTCTGCCGATGAAGAGCCAGCCCGATTTGTCACCAATTCGTGAAGCTGTTCATTTTGATTCTCCAGGTCTTGAATTTGCCCCTCCACTCGAGCGAACCCTGATGCAAGACTTTCTTTTGTGATCATGTCTTTCTGATACATTTCCTGTAGTTCCTCGGCATTTCTTGCAGCCTCTGGAGTTAAGGGATCATACCGCAGCCTGTTGATTGCTTCTTCCCATTCAAGTTTTGTTTCTGCGCTGATATGGGAAGCTATACGTAAAAGGACTATTTTGATTTCATCCCAGAGTGAACAAAATTCTGCATCACTCGACTCTCCGCTGTGAAACCTATGAATATTATCATTGCAGTAAAACTTAATTCTGACGATGTCTGCAGTCGAGCTAAAATCACCTGTGCTTGGGGGACAATACCATCCGCTGCACAGAGGAGGTAGTTGCGTCGGACAAATAGTTTTTAATAGTAGAGAAAGGAGGCTGATGTCAAAGTCTCTTGATTCTTTAAACAATCCTAGTGCTGTATAAACAAGATCACGTTGAGGCTTGAGAAGAACGTAGCGCAACTTTTGCCTGGTGGCAGACCCACTGAGTTTGTTGCCAATATTTTTCTCTTGGAAGTGAAAGTGTTAATGAGGTGAAATAATTATCTTATTGATTTCGTATTCAGGATGGTGACTCCCTGGATCAAATATTGAAAAAGGCTGATCTAGTACATGAGGATATTTTGGGAGTTATCACAATTGCGGTAAGAACTAGTTTATATTTTATATATATTATGTATAGCAGATAGTAGGACAATTACCTATGTGTAGTCCAGGATTAATGTACACAGTATTACCTCAAGGATAAGAAAAACCTTGCATTTTGAGAAAGGGGAATTTTACGTCCAAAATTATGCTGCAGCCATCAAGGCTGAAAAAAGAAAAGAAAGATGTAAAATCCAGCTTTATTTATGGGATTGGATTCAAATTTAGATGGTCTTGCACTGTGCAGAGAGAGCAAGGAAAACCACATGCTCAAAAGGTAATCCTCCTTTCTGTGGAATAGTTAGACATGTTGCTCTCTATGTATTGTACTTGTCTGGCTATAAATTTCTGTTCAAACAAGACTTTGCATATGCAGGGCTCTAAGATCAATTTTTGGGTTGTGAAATATGTTTCTTACCCAGGTGTTAGTTGTATGAAAATTGTTCTCTTACAGATTTTAAAGGTTTAAGCTACCTTAGAGATAACCACAATATTATACACAGAGGTAGGTGTTGTAACCATGGTAAATTGTTATTGGTACAAAATTGCTTGTTCCATCCAGAAGGCAACATCCTCTTATGAGTGCTGCAGTGTACATCTATTTAATAATATTATTAATGCAGTGTACATCTATTTAATAATAATATATAGATTTAGCCAATGATAATTATATAAGATAAGTGAATGATTAACATTTGATTGTTTTTGTTACCGGTACTACTTAATTAAGAGTGTAATGGATTTATTACCATACTGCAAGTTTTTTTCAGTGATGAGGTTGAATGATTATGCTTTACTACTTTTGAGCAGGATTGTTTGATGCTTCTGCTACATTCAGTCAAACCTGTATTAAGCAGCACCATATTAAGCAATCACCCTGTATTAAGCTGTTGGTAGTTTAAGTCCCAAAATCTTTTCCCATGAATTGCTGTAATTTTCACCTCAAGCCTGAAATACAGACAGGCCCAACAGCCTATTTGAACAGTCACTTAAGGCAGAGCCACACAAATAAAACTCAGAGTAACCTTTCAAGTCATTTCATTCATTCTGTGTTTATCTTCCAAAATCAATGTTAGCACCTTAAGTTAAAATGTCCAAAGGGTATTAAAAATTATCTTTCTTCTTTGGATTGTTAGGAAAATATTATGTGCGAACATCATGCAAGTCATTTGCTGGTCACCTTTATTGAACAGTCACCCCACCATTCCCCATGGGTGACCACTTAATACAAATTGGACTGTAGATTGCAATGGGCAACCATCCAACTCATTTCTTGACAAAGATGTGAATCAAAGCAGTTGAGTTATTGCATGCCTTCTATGATAGTTTTCCCTTCATTATTGATAGTGACCTAAAGTTGTGAGACAATCGATTAAATAAATTTATTTATCATTTGTACGCCCTTGTGAACTGAATTCCCGGTTTTCTGGGAATTCCAAGGAATTCTCCAAAATTCCCAATTATGTAAATAACCCTTGCAAACTGAATTCCCAGTTTTCTGGGAATTCCTAGGAATTCCTAGGAATTCTCAAGAATTCCCAACTATGCAAATAAGCTCTGATTTAAAAAGCTTGGAATTACTGGGAATTTCTGGGAAAGGAAGACTCCAGTTTTGTGAAGACTGGAATTCCTAGGAATTCTCAGCTATATAAACTACCTATAATTTAAGAAGGGTGGAATTCTTGGGAATTTCTGGGAATTGAATTTGAGGCAATTTAAATACCCTGAGGTCCACATAAATTCTAAGAAATTTTCAATACATAGAATGTGAAGGTTTTAACAAAAAGAGTAATTTCAGATGCTTAAAGCTTTGGCTCAATAAAAAGGTATGCTATACAAAATTTACCAAGAGATATACATACATGTATATGTTTATAACTTAAAGATCATGAAATTTATTATTCAAACTAAGTTTTAGTAAATCTCTACATTAATATGGATTTTCTCATGAACCAGTAGTCAATTATGTTAAATGGAATTGTCAATTAACCCAATGTACTCATATCACAGATTTGCTTTCTAACCTCAAAGGATTCTTGGATTCCATGATCATAAAATATCTTTATTGTGATGCAAAATGTCTCATGTTCACTGATGTGCCAAAATCATCAAACATTCATTAGCTGTTTCTTGGTACACAACTTCCACAATAATTAACAATAATTACATTGTTATCTACACTTAAAGAACTTTGTTGGTTATGAACTTAAGTTACTTCCCTAACCTACATTACTGGTTGCCTTTGTTAAAAAACTTTGGAACAGTCAAGCTCAGTTGCCTCAAACACTGTCAGAGACTTTTTGCTGACATTTTTATTTTTTGTTGACATTATTTTTTTCTTTCTTCATGATTGTTGTTGCTGTTTTTTTTTCAGTTTTTTTGCTCTGTTTTTGTGACTGATTGCTGTAATCTGTTTTGCTGCTTTTATTCTTACAAATACTTGTGGATCATCCACACACTTTGCAAACATTTGGCATGCAGACAAGACAGAGGTCGTCAATGTTCCCTTTGAGAAAAAACACCTTTTAAATGATGTCTTCAGTTTACTTTATTTGAAACTCTGATCTGAAAATATTTTTAAAACAAGACTTGTTAGTAGCGAGAAGTACAAACCAAGTTTCCTTTCATAACTTGATATCTTATATGTCACAATCACTGGATCTCCCAAAAAATATTACATCTTTTTATTTTTGGTGCAAAATACAAGTCCTTCTTTATATACAAATGAAAAGTGCAAGTCACACTTCAATAATAACAGCTCTAAAGTTTACTTGTTGTTCTTCTCTGTCTATCAGCTATCAACAAAATTGTTTTATACTTTGGACAGTGCACAACTATTTGTGGACCAGAGTTCCAACGCACCTCTGTAATCGCATATAGTTACATCTGTCTCTTGTACAAATGTTTCTCCTTTGTAAGACGCACTGGGATCATCTATGTATCTCTTATACTTCCTAATGTGGTATCCTTCTTTTATAAATATGAGGGTAAAAGACGATTTGTAATCGCATTCAAAATTGTGATTGGCTTGTGTTATTTCTCACCTTTGCCATGAACACAGCTCAAGTGAGTTTCGAGTCTTTGTTTCCTCGACAACTTTCTGCCACAAATCGTGCATTTGTAGTGCAATCCATTCTTGTCGATTATTTCTACATGGAGTGAGCTCACATCATTATTTATATCACCAAGGTATCTGTCGTCTAGAAGCGTAGAACCGGTCGGAGAAGTCAGAACAAAGTTGTGCACTTTAATTAACACTGCAATCGGCAAGCCAGCGGATTCACTCTGCTAGCCAATGACAAGTCCTAAAAGATCCACGTGATCATGCCCGTGTCGGAAGACTCCATTTGGCGCTCATCTTTGAATGTACTTTTTATCATAGTTAGTTGAGGGGACTGGTTGGGAAACCCGGCGAACTTCAGAGGAGCAACTCTTTGTTCTGATTTTCGAGTGATCACGTGTTCACGACCGTGCACACACACACACACACACACACACAAAGCAAGATGGCGTATTGAGTAGCGTTATTCCGTTTGTAGAACAAAATTGTTTGATATTCGGGCGAAAGAAGACTTTGTTGAAATCAGATACTAGAAATATAGCATCCTGGGGAAATTATGCCCGGCGACAACTGCGCTGTGTTTGGCTGTGGGACCAGTAGAAGGACGAAAGGCACTGAAATTTGGAAGTTGCCTGCACCAAAGGACGAGGCTCACAAGAAATGGAGACAAGAGTGGCTGAACGAAATTACAAAGACAAGAGAAAGCGATGCTCCATTTAAAGTCTTAGTAGCGAAGGACAGGATCTTTACCTGCGAAAAACACTTCGAACCTGAGGACGTTGAAATATGTAAGTAGCTCGAACTTGTACGAGCGAGTGTAGACTGTCACGGTGTCGATTTGTGTTTAGATATCAGTCCTGTATATTCTGTGTAGTCGTGTTAGTGGTGCAATTCAGGCGATTTTTACTAGATATTGACTGTATATGGGGTTTTTCCATCCATTGTATCGCCGTTAAAACTTGGCGTGTAATTTTTTTATTTTGTTTATAGTTCATTCAGAGAAAATGACTAAGAAGAAGGCTCGGTTTGGTGCTCTTCCCAAGTTGAACAAGCCGAAAAAAACTCACGAGACTCCAAAACCCGAGCAAAGACCTGAGCGAACCATTGTCCGGGATCTGATCAAGAAGCCGCAAGTTCATTACAAGACTTTCATGGAGTTTGTCAGCGCTTGACTAAGCTAAAGAGCCTTCAAAACTGGAACATTGGAACATTTTCTGACAGAGCTGTCTTAAAACAGGTAGAGATTCCATATGTGCTTCCGAAGTTTGAAATCGTTGTGGATGATAGTCTAGCATTTACAGTAAGAGTTTATGGCTGTTATTTTCCGGAGGATCATCCTGTGTACCTTGATTATCGGCGTACAGTCAGGAATATATCCATACATAGTCTTGCTGAACTGTTGGGGGAGAACTACAGTTTGTGTTGTGGAGTTGACACACTAGAGATGACAAGCACACTGTTTCATCATGTTGTTCCCATGAGTGAGGGGTTAGAGGAAGACGAACAGTTTCCACACAAAGGTTACTGGAGAGTAACAACACCATCAGAATCCAGAGGACAGTGTCATGCCCGAGTGGGAACACTAGGGGTAGAAGGGATGCCTGCCATGCATGGGATCAAGTTACACACACCAAGCTTCCATGCAGAAAAAAATTAAAAATTGCTTGACTGTTTCAATACATGTACATTAAACTGGACATAATGGCATTGCAGACAACTGATTTTAGAGCAAGGGTAGAGTGGGAATGTAAAACTCCAAATTTGAATGCTTTTTTACTTTAAAAAAGCACCCAAAAGAGTGATATTTCAAGTGGGCAATAATATTGCTAGAAAAGTGGTTGCTCAGGGATTGTATTTTCTCATAATGAGGTACTTCAAACAAAAAAGTCCTTCCCTTTCCGGGCTTTATTCAGACCAAAGCGAGTATCTGTTGACTTTCCAGTTTACAGCAACCAATACATGTACATATATGCACAGTCTTCAAGTGCTTTAAGTAGGAGTTATATTTGCAACAAATGCCCAACAGAAACAGGAAAAGGAACATTTTTTAGCAGCATATGTTAGTGTTTTTTACATTCTTTTATACAGCAAAAAGTAAAAATTTTAAAACAGTTCTAATGAAGCCTCTCTTGTTGTTGCTCTTCACAGCTCCTGCTTATCTCCTTGCGAAGTGCCTTAGCTTTTGATTGCTTCGTATTAATTTTATGACGCTGGATAATATCCTTGGCAAAAGAAAATGAACGCACCCTGACATACAAGTGTACAATACCATGCAAGATATCTTTGACAATGTGATTGTCTGGAACAAGTTCAGCATCAGAAACTAATAAATAGTAATTTGACAACAATTCACTATCACTCACTGATTTGCCCACAATATCAGCTATGTCAACTCGAGCCAGATTGACTGTAGATGTCATTTGTCGAAAATAATGTTCTTTTCTGATAAAAATCTTTTCTGCTGGCTTGGTTATGGACCAAAGACCTCCACGACTCAAACTTGACACCAGTCTTTGTGAATCAGACCCTGTCTCCAATTTTCCAGCTTTTAAGATTGCCATAGCATGATTGCTTTCAATTGTTGATATTTTTGCATGCTGCTTGTGTAGATTATGTAATACATAACCTCCCACATATTGAAGACCAGCCTTCTCTCTCTCTGATAACAGAGTTTGGGTTGGATGATTGCTGCTACAACAAGCCTTCATGGACTTGCAGTATACCAGCATACTATATGCCACCTTAGTTGCTAATAATGTTGCAGCATTGTGGGATAGTCCTGAAAAAAACTTTGTGGACTGCAATGGCACTTGACCATAATATTTTCCATAAAACTTCTCGATGTCCCCATTTTTCAAATATCCATCATAAATTGTTTTCAGCACGGTAAATTCATCAGTTCCCTCATCAAATTGTTTGAATTGGTACAAATTCAACTCATTCCTAAGGCTTGGTGCAAAAGCTCTGCCTCTGTTTACAGTCTGTATGGCATATTTTACAATTTCAGCAAGACTGCTTGGAGTGAGAGTCGTCCGTTCCTGTCTGTCGTTTTCATTAGGGTTATGTTTAGAAGCTCTGTGTCTCTGGTAGCCTCCTCTTGTCTTATATTTCTTTCCACATTCACTACAAACGAAATCTGCCGATTGAACCTGTGGTAAAAACGATCACAAAGTGGTCTTGGTCATTACCGCAAAATGCATGGACATTTATGGCCTTCAAAGTTAATTTAAGCTTACGTTTACGAACAGTTTTGTCATCTAGCTCGACAGTATCTTGGCGATACAAATTTCGCGTAGTTAACTTGTCAACGTTGGGTACGATGGTCAAGTTGTTGTCAAAGAGTCGCGTATGGTACACTTAGGGTCACTACGGCCGAAATAGGCCGAAGAATTCATATAGAATATACTTACATCAATCGCTGTAGTTGAAAAGTGTTTCTCGATTGCTTCATCCTCCTCTAACATGTTCAAAATCGTTTCAAAATCGTCTCCAAACACGAAGAGTTCGTTTGTAGCATCCGCCATCTTGTTTGTTGTGTGCACGGTCAGAGTCACGTGACGGGTCAATTCAACCTCGGCTGGGACTCTATTGTTTGGGCCTTTGAAGTTTGCCGGCTTTCCCAACCAGTCCCCTCTGCTAACTATGTTTTTATATATAACAACTTTATTTAAATAATAACATATAACATATTATTATTGAAAAAGGGTTATAGAAGGGAACTTTTCATCGGTTGATCACATTTCTCAACTGTTTCGCTTAAGTATATGATGTTCGAGAGACATCATAAAAACTAAGCTCCTCGTGCCTCTGTATGTGCTGGTGCCTGTCTACACAACCACCGCGGATGAAAATAAACATTCAATGAAGGGAGAAAAATAAGCAACTCTACTGTTAAATAGAAAAGGAAAAACGACAACGACAATGAAAAACTTTAAAGGTGAGCATCGATTTAATTTTCATCGTTTTACGAATGTTTGCTTTCAAAAACAACAATTTTGAGGCTAATATGAGGCGGAATTTAAGTTGTTTTGATTTATAGATTTCATAAAGCATAGTAATTTTTTATTTGACTGTTACATATTTTAACTCAGCGCTCGATTAAGCGCAATTTTTAATTAAAAAACGGCGATTTTTTAAAGGTTTGAGTAAAGACTTAAAAAAAAATTCAACTTCTTGAAAACAAAGCGAATAGTCCTAAAGGTAATCTATTGTTTGCGCAATTGTTTTTTGGTACAAATAATGGTCGAGTGGCCATCTGTAAAGCTACGATTTTGAAAGTTCGTGGTGAGTAAAAATTACGATATTCATTACGTGATCAAAATCTTATAAAAGAATAGATGTAACGGGTTGAATTAAGCTTACATAACGCTCGGCGCAACTGAAACTAGAATAATTCTGAGAATCGAATCGGTCACTTGCATGCCGCAGTTTCTTAAGCTTATGCTTTACAATGAAATCAACCTATCAGTAAGGTTTCAAGATTCCTCTAGTCACGTTTGGGAACACTCAAGATTCATAATATGAACTGTTATTAAACAAACCTTATTACATAAAGAAGCCCTCCTTGGTAAAAACAAAATATTTTATTGAGCCCTCTTTTAATAAAATCTATGGGAGAGATGTACTAACTCCAATATAAAAGTAATTCAATATAAAAGAGATTTCTCAATTTGAGAATCCAATGAATGCCCTTTTCCTCATAGATATCTTAAAGACCTGGTCTGAGCTTTAAATATATATATAGATTTTTTTTTTCAAATTCAGATGTTATGGAATCCGGATACAAAATGGTCAAGCTTCTTGTAGACAACCTCATTCAAGGCCAACTCACTGTGAGCCCAAGGAAAAAAAATACAAACAGCAGCTAAGTTTGCAGTTTAGGATAACTTCATTCTAATATATTGTTACAGTTACAACAGGATTTTAATTAAAAAATCAATTTTATTTTACTGTAATTAACCCCTTCACTCCCAAGAGTGCTTGGTTTTCAAATATAATTTAAGATATTGTATTTTATGGAAAAGAATCAACAGATTTTATTCACAATTTGTGTCAAACCAAATTTAATGATTAATTAGGACTATATTATATGAATAGCTGTAATTGAGGATTAAACCGTATGAAGTTTTCAAGAAAAGAAAAATAAATCAAATTCCATCCTAATATTACAACATGTTGATATTAATAATTAATCAAAAATATTTTACATGTAAACCTTAATGAAGCTTGTAAATAAATTTCATTGAATACTTGAATTTTAGCTGGGTTTTTTTTAATTTAAAGTATTTATTTTATATCATTAGCCTCAAATTTTTACTTAAAATTCCCAGTAATTCTTAAACATTCCTAGAAATTCCTAGGAATTTTTTAAATTTACAGCTTTTCAGGGAAAGTCATTGGTGCTCTGAGTGGCTATAGACTTGGAATTTCTGGGAATTTCTGGGAATTTCTAGGAATTTCTAGGTTTTTAGAACCAGAGTTGTTATGGTTGGGAATTCCCAGTCTGAATTTACCGTGAAAATTCACAAAAATCCATTTTGCAAGGGCAACTAGATAGTTTTGCATACCTGTGAGCTCTCTCCGTCCACATCACAATCTCTTACTAACTGCAACATTTATGGTTGTCAGTGAGTTGTGAAGTAGAGGGAAAAAAACAGTAAAGTAGATGGCAAATTTCATGATTACCAGCTCTTATTGAAACTTCTGAACATGTGCGATTGCTACCTCTAAAAGCTGAAATCATTGGAATGTATGAAGCCCAATTTTTTAACATTATTTACCTAGTATGATTTACCTATCATAGTGGAACCATATTCTTGCCTCCTAACAAATTTAGGCATCTCTTGTCAAATTTAATAGTGTAATCTGGTAAAATTGTGGAATACTCCAACTTCATAAACTTGCTCAAAGTAGTGTGATCATCACAACAAGTGTTCCTTTTTGTTAATCAGATGTGAAGCCCTGAAATATTTTAGTAAACTCCTGCAGTGAAATCAAGCTCTGTGACTTAATAGTCAGTAGACAGTTAATTGACTCAATGGCAAATTCTTTTGTTGGCACACGATCTTACATGTTGGTAAGGAGAATATGTTGATAAGTTAAGTAAGTGAATGGTAGTTTTGGTATTATGTACTAAAAGAAATTACATGTTTCTAACCTTTATACCTCCTTGGAATGACCAATGAGTAATTTTTCCTTACCATATCAATAGCATTTGAACCAAAGAGGTGACAAGAAGAGAGAAAATATCATCTGGGGATATTGTTTGATTCAAGGCCAAATTCTCATAGGTAGAATTATGATAAGTGTATAGCACACTGTTAGGTGAATTGACAGTGAGATTTTGGGAGTGAAAGGGTTAAAATGTAACAGTTAAAATCCAACATGGAAGCTAAGAAAACAAGAAAACAATCCACAGACAAGTTAAACTGAGGTGGAAAATGCATGATAAGGAAGGCTTAAAGATGTTTCTGATACTTGAAAGGAGATACATGGTACATGTATGTCATTCATAGTTTGATTAAGTTCTGTAACCTAGAAAATTTCCTTTTAATCAAATAAACCTTAGAGATTATTTTGTCCAAGTGCATGAACTCTGAAAAGTAAGAATAAGCCATGAAAAGAGAACTTAAGATACAGAAGATTCACCTTATTTGCAATTAATCTTTGACATTTTAAATTCTCAGCCTGAAAGACTTCAAGGAGCTAACTACACAGTTCTATCTGACATTTGGAGTTTTGGATTATCATTGATTGAGATGGCAATTGGAAGGTATCCAATTCCACCACCTGAAGAAAACCAAAAAAGCACAAGTCCATCACATCTAAAGAGAATACCTCCAGGAACAAGGCCACCTAGTGGTGTGAGCAATGATGCAAGGCCAATGGCGATATTTGAATTACTGGACTATATTGTGAATGAGGTGATGCCAAAAGTCTTAACAGTAAACTGATGAAAGTCGTGTGAATCAATTTTTAAGGAATTTATCTTGCGAGTTAGTTAGAGGATGCGCATAAAATTTGTGTAAACACAGTAAGCAAGTTGAATTGCTTTTCTTCCCTCCATTGTTCTGACTAACCAAATGTTTGAGTAACATATTGGTTGATCAGTTTGATCTCCTAATAATATCTTTGGAGAAGTGTGCATTTCTGTGTTGATGTAAAGTTTGCTGCAAGTTCAGGATTGCTGCATTGTGTAATCATCTCCTTTACTGCTGGGAAAATCTTTGTAGAAACTATGGTATATTATTGAAGAATGGTACATTATTGTCACTGAAGTTATACATTTTTGTTCTTTATTGGATAGCCTCCTCCCCAGCTACCACCAGAGCAATTTTCAGAAGAGTTTTGTGAGTTTGTCAACAAATGGTAGGCAATGTTTCCCACACTCTTCCATATGATAGTTATGAATGATAGTTATTGTCAAACTTGGACATAAATGTTAAGGGGAGTAAGTTGTGGTATATCCAGATGCACTGGAGATCAGGACATTCTAGAAAACAGCTAAATCTCACAGTAATCTATTTCAATCTGTTTCAGTCTTGTTAAGAATCCTTCAGAAAGAGCTAACCTCAAAGTGTTAATGGTAAGTTCTGTATGCTATGGAAAACATTTATTTTAAAATAAACTTGGAACTTTTCTTAGGAATTTTACAATAGCATCATGATTTTACCTTTTCAAATGGCAGCAAACCTCACCTTCAGTATGGCATGTAAAGGCAGCATTGAGTTCCAAACAGAAAAGTGAATAATTCATGGTCTGTATGAGGGGTAACAGGTGATGGGTGAGCATCCTATCCAGAGATTGGGCTTATAAGGCAGATTTGTGGTTACACAATTTTACTGTAGAACATTTTGCCAAAGAAGGGAACAACCTAGAAACATAAACTTCCCCCTCTACATTTGAAACTCTGCTGGGTCTTTCATCTAACCAGTTACTTTGCCCAAATTTGAAACTGAAGGACTTAACCCTTTATGCCCCAAAATCAGTATACACTTTCTCCATGGTGCTCTCTGTACATTTCCTATAGTACTGAGAAAATTTATTTAACAATCAAGAACCTCTCAAGTTGGTTATTATTTCTTTTATCATCATGACCTTACTGTTTGCCTCAAGAGTGATACAGTGGAGTGAAACTGGATGCTAGTCACTCTTAGAGATTAAAGGATTAAGGCTACTTTATTTTTAAAAAGGTGGAAAACCAAAAGTGTCACTAATAGCCCCATCCAGAAATGTATGTGTTATACTTTTTACCAGTACTGTTTATGAGATTAGCTGTAAGTTGGACAAAGGTAGTTTTCTTTTTGACTCTGGTGCTGGTGAGATATTTGGTGATTGAGTGATGTGTTATTTTGTTCATGTTGAGTGGAGTCTACATTGGTTTTAAAATGGGACTGATTTCCAGAATAAAAGAGGGTTGCCTCAAAGCAAAATCATCTTGTTGAAAAAGCCTTAAAGACCACTGCTCTTTTACTCTGTCTTATTCTTCCAGGATCATGTCTTCATCAAGATATCTGAGTCAAAAAAGGTGGATTTTGCTGGCTGGGTTTGTTCAGTTGCTGGTCTATAGCAAGTGACTGGTTGCAATGCTTACTGATGAAAATGAAATGATTTGGAGTATTGGCACAGAACAAGCTTAGTACTCTTATTTAACTTGCATCAAGAAAATGATGGAATACATGAAAAGGTCTTATATGCATTGGAATCTATTAATTGTGGTGTGTATTGGATTCAGAGCAGCGAAAAACTGCCTTGGTTTGGGAGGGAATGTAAACAAGTTGCAGCCTCTTGGAGATGCAAACAATTATCAGAGTTCTTCAGGTATAGAGATTTCCACTACCCTGTAACTGGACGCCTTTGCATTACAACAGTGCTGTTTACCAGGGAGTGCTGAGGAACTGAATGAAGATCTCAAAATCCTAGATAAGGCAATGATAGGATGGGACCAAGAGGGGTGGAGTTGGGCTAGGTGTTACATGTCCCCAGTCACCCCATCCTATCAGTCATAACTCTAGTTGCATGAAAAATAAGTGGATTTCTTTCTAATAATGTGATTATTGTATATTATTAGCTTTTTGGTGTATGCTGTAATTTCTTACTTTAGTTTTATTGAGGTACTATTCAAGGGTCACATTTAAATTGTTAAAAAAAAAGGATGTAAAATCCTAATTGTAACCTCCCCTCTTAAGAGGTATTCCTTGATAGGCGTTCTCATTTGTAAGTACACCTACGTTCTTACCCCCTTAGTCTACATGCTCCCTCAATTAGATCACATTTGCACAATAGTTAGAACAAGTCGAGAATGGAGCAAGATTTTTCATCAAATTCTTCTCACCCAGTTCTCCAAAATGTGCAGAGCTGTGATTAACTATGTGAAGAACTGAGAAGGAATTCTCAATTTTTTTTTCCTATTTTCTAGTCACAAGAAATTCTTTTTTTTTTTTTTTTTAATTACAGATTTCTTTAATTTGGCCAGATTGGAAGGGTTGATTGATTTTTCACTCACTCAAGTCTTAGAGTGGAAAAATTACTCCCTAGAAGTGAGCTTACTTTAAAGGCCCTGAAATATTGTATAAGCTCGGGGATAATTAAAAAGGATGTTACAAGAATGACTGTCGTAGGAATCAGATATGACAGTTGCTGTACTAAATCATAAATTACTTTTTTTTTGCATCGTCGTGGAGGACATAATAGTCGTCACATAATAGGGAGACTTCTCAGAAACATAGCTATTGGTACAAATGCATGCACATGCAGAGTTCCAATCTACACCTGACTCTTTTCAAAGAGGTTGGGAAGAAGTGCTTGAGTCCCACGTTCTTGAGAGAACAGGGGCCTGTTTCTGGAGAGAGGAAGTCTCTTTATGACCCCGAAAAAGCAGTTCTTTTATTTCTGTCTTTCGTTCAATTTGACAGTTTTGAAAAGCAAACGGGGAATTTCTGGATAGGAAACAAAATGAAATGTTTAAATCTTTTTTTAGCTAAAGCCTTGACTGTTTTCCTTACATTTGGATTTCAAGATATTACTTTGGGTCTGTATAATTACCTTTCCACGTGACGCCAACATTCTGTGATGGAGCACTTTAATGAGAGCATTTGGTGGTTTAGTCAACTGTAGATACATTGAGTTTGCATGCTTCGGTAAATATGAGATACAAATGTAACTCCCTGTAAACGAGGAGACATTATACTTATTGAAATTTCTTAAATACTTGTTTATTCTGACATCTTTATATTGCATTTGTTGGACTTTTTTATTGCTTACTCTGAACTTAATCAATTTAATTTTACATTGTCACAATTTCGAACGTCTAAACATACCAATTTGCGACATTGCCCCAAAATATAGCCAAGATCATGGGGAATGATGTCTGTGATTTAGGTTATCATTTTATGTTGTTCATTATTAGTTCTCAAGTTCAAAACTGCAGAAGATATTCTTTAGAGAGTCAAACTTCAGGGGACAATCAATGATGTTTTTTCTACAGAAATGAAAACTCGAGGACAGTGTGGAGTTATTTCTCGTATAACTTTGGGCAAACCTTTACGTTCTGTTACCTTCGACTGATCTTTCTTTTTAATGATGCGAAGGTTCAAAACTTGTTACCCCTTTCAAAATTTTCACAAATGTTTAAAGTATGATATTTTTTTGCTAGGAGTGAATTTTTGTTCATAACAACGACACAGAAATGGCTTTCAGCCATTATACTAAAAGTAGGCCAACTGTCAACTGAGATGAAGCAAAAAACAAATTCAGTGGATGAGGTCCATTGAAGAGGACTGGTTGCTTGGTTGAAAAGCATGTGAATTGTACACTGTCTGTATTGCCTCTAAATGCCCTTTGATTCCTGGGCTGAAGCATTGGCTGCTCAATGCTGCGACAATTTGTGATTGCATATTATTTGAAACATGTAAACTTTCTGCGTTTGGTGAGATAAATTTTTTAGTACGAATGATCAGTTGAACTGGTTAGAAATATAGGGAGGGAGAGGCTCATCCTACACCAGACCAATCGCATACCCCTCTTTGTAGTCCCCTGCGTAGTTCATTGGTACAAACAAACCTGTTTTCAATCTCAACAAAGCAAAGCAAATTGGATGTTACGTCATTTTTGGCTGACCTCGGAATGCAATCAATGTACTGTCGTATGGAGTAAATGGGAAGAAAAGTAAACACTATGCACCATCGTTTTAACCAAATATTCCAATTTCATAACTATGAGTGCAAACTGTTGAGGGGTAACCGGTTTTAGTTTGGAAAAACCTTAGGGATCAAGGTTTCTATGCACTATTAGTAAACTATCTGCCGCAAGATTACAGAAAAACGTCACATGCATCATTACAGACCAATTTATATAAATGTTTGGAAGAGTAAGCGTCCTTTTGGGTGAAAAAGCATTCTGAGAGTTTGCGACACTATTGCCAGATGGCCAGTGGAAGTAATCAAGACCCTATTCGAAATTTGGCTGACCTCGGAATGCAATCAATGTACTGCCGTATGGAGTAAAAGAGAAGAAAAGTAAACACTATGCAATATCGTTTTAGCCAAATATTTGGTGTTCTTGACTAAGAATGCAAAATTTAAAGGGGTAACCGGTTTTAGTTTGAAATTACAAGCGTCCAGTAATAACTGAATAGGGAAGAAAAAGAGTTCAGACTCTCGATTTCCATCCATTTTCTTCTCTAATCATCTTGATTCCACATATCCCGATGTAATCACTCTATTTATTGAAATATGTCATCAGGTGTAATTGCGGTGGAAGCAATTAAAATAACTGAATCACGGGCCTTCTTTTGATACTTCACCAACTCAGAGGGATCAAGGTTTCCATGCACTATTAGTAAACTGTCTGCCGCAAAATAACGGAAAAGCGTCACATGCATCATTATAGACCTATATATATCAATGTTTGGAAGAGTCGGCGTTCTTTTGGGTAAAAAGGCATTCTGAGAGTTTGTGACACTAAGGCCAGGTGGCCCGTGGAAGTAATCAAGGCCCTTTTCGAAATCGTGGGAAAATACACTAAAAATACGACGAAAGACTCACTGTACGACCTTAAATGAAATTTAACTATAATTTGAAGCCTAGGTATGATGGAAGAAGCCTCAGTTGATTTCTAAGTTTAGGGGACCGTTTAAAGACGATTTGGGAGATTAGTTGACCGGAAAGGAAAAAACAATTTGGAGTTATCGCCTAATATTAACCCCAGCAGTAATAGAATTAAAAGAGATTTATACGCTCTGATGGTTCCATCAATCAGAACCGTGTTCTTCGGACTGTGATGTATTTACAAGAAGTCTTCGTCGTATTTTCAACCTCAGTCAGCGCGACATAACCGGGTTCAGTGAAAACAAGGTAAGAAAAGAACATTTAAGGTTTAACTGTAAAAGTTACATTACTCTGAGGTTTCCGACAGGTTTTACCGGGTCCGTTTGGAATTTAAAAGATCAGTGCGCTTACGTTCGACTCGGCTAATTTCGATCACATTCATAATTTGTAATTGCTTGACTACTCTATGGGGTTGATGATAGAAATTTACTCAAGAGACGTTTCAGTGAGCCAACCAAGCACATTCCTATCGATTGTAGAGGAATTTCAAAGTTATGAGACATGGCAATATTTGTTGACGCACCAAGGTCTATAATTTCCGCTTTCGCTCAGAATGCGTGGAAATTGCACTTAAATGTTACATACCCGTGCAGGGTGAGGTCTTTGGGCGATTTCTGTGTCACTATGTAGCTACTTTTCATTTAAAACGAGGCAAATATCTGGCAGTTTGAGGAATGATCATTTAAGTGCAAGTAACATTTCGAAACATGCCGTGGTGTCGTGTTCGGACCTGTCCAAACTTCGTGAATAGTTAACATTCAATGCAGATCAACGGTCACTTCGTTGATTACCATGAAATTTCATTTACGCTTGGTTTAAGAACTTTTAAGGTATTCCAACAGATCTTCTGTCGATTAATTATGGAGTCATTCTTGCTCAGATTCAACTAATGTAATTCTAAGATTCCAAGTGCTGATTATTTAGTTAAGACGGAACCGTGGAAAGTACAGTTAGCTTGTTGTTTTATCATTTTTACGAATCTGTTGGAATTCTGTCTCTAGCTTGAAAGACTTGACATTCGTTCAGTAACGACTTGGAAAGAATATAAGAGTTTGATCGCTACTTAAAAGTATGATAACTCTGAAATTACCCGAGGGGCGTAAATCAATTGCACAGTTGGTTGACAGTACAGAGAAAAAGTTCAACACGTGAGTTTAACAACTTGTACATCTCAGCGCCCTCGGCAAAATTTCAACGTACACAGTCGACCAAATCTGCGTGGTCTGAGAACAGGAAAACCGACCACGAGTTGTTAATGTTTCTGTTTTAAACTCAATAGGGTGAAGAACGCGACAAACAAAAGATTTCACCAGCAGAAAAAGCAGAGCAAAAGCTTCGCACGTGTGATAAAAACTTTGTACACCTCTTAAACACCATCTTTCAGTCACCAACATTTGTCTTGTCTGACAACGGGAACACACTATTCAGAACTCAATGCCGCTTACACGTGTCACATGGTATGCTGAAGTCCAGGTCTGGCGTCGTTAGAGATAGTAGAGACCTTCAGCCATTTGTTAAATTATTGAGATAAATACCGATTCCTTTTTAATCGTCCTTTTCCTTTCCGTCGTTGACCGGACTGCTTAAAGTACTTAGTGCCTCAGTCGTACTTGATACATACGGGTCTCGAAGACACAAAAACATGATCAAATTTTATTTCACATCAGGGCAATTCTCAACTTGAGCGAATCGTTATTGATACAGCTTGAAATAATAAAAATACCCCTGATGGGATTCCCCGACCATGGCTGGTCTAACGGTGTGCTAAGAGTACATATGACATCACATTCAAACTGAAAAGTAGACGCCAAAGTGATTAAAATGCTGTTTATCTGAATGTTGTTCATCTAAAACTCACAATTAATAAATAAAAGGTTTCCGACAGGTTTTACCGGGTCCGTTTGGAAACAAAAAGGTCAGAGCGCCTACGTTCGACTCGGCGAATTTCGATCACAATCGTAATTTGTATTTGCTTGACTTCTCTCTAAGGTTGATGATAGAAGTTTATTCAAGAGACGTTTTAATGAGCCAACTAAGCACATTCCTATCGAATATATTCCTATCGAATATATATCAAAGTTATAAGACATGACAACATTTGTTAACGCATCAAGGATTATTATTTCCGCTTTCTCTCAGAATCCGTAGAAATTACACTTAAATGTTAAATACCCGTACAGGGTGAGGACTTTGGACGATTTCTGTGTCACTATGTAGCTCCTTTTCATTTGAAATGAGGCAAATATCTGGCAGTTTGAAGGATGATCATTTAAGTGTAAGTAACATGTTGAAACATGCCGTGTTGTCGTGTCTGGACCTGTCCAAACGTCGTGAATAGTTAACATTAAATTTGGTCAATGCAGATCTACGGTCACTTCGTTGATTACCATTAAATTTCATTTACGCTTGGTTCAAGAACTCTTAAGGTATTCCAACAGATCTTCTGTCGATTAATTATGGAGTCATTCTTGCTCATTAATCCGGTTTAACTAACGTAGTTCTAAGATTCCAAGTGCTGATTATTTAGTTAAGACGGAACCGTGTAAAGCGCAGTAAGCTTGTTGTTTTAGCTTTCTTACGAATCTGTTGGAATTCTGACATTCGTTCAATTACGAGTTGGAAAGAATATAAGAGTTTGATCGCTACTTGAAAGTATGCTAACTCTGAAATTACTCAAATGGCGTAAATCAATTGCACAATTGTGCGCACAGTACAGAGAAAAAGCTCTGCACGTGAGTTTAACAATTTGTACATCTCAACGCCCTCGGCAAAATATCAACGTACACAGTCGACCAAATCTGCGTGGTCTGAGAACAGGGTAACCGACCACGAGTTGTTTCTGCATCTGTTTTAAACTCAATAGGGTGAAGAACGCGACAAACAAAAGATTTCACCAGCAGAAAAAGCGGAGCAAAAGCTCCGCACGCGTGTTAAAAACTTTGTACACCTTTTAAACACCATCTTTCGGTCACCAACATTTGTCTTGTCTGACAATGGGAACACACTATTTAGAACTCAACGCCGCTTACACATGTCACATGGTGTGCTGAAGTCGAGGTCTGGCGTCGTTAGAGATAGTAGAGACCTCCAGCCATTTGCTAAATTATTGAGATATATACCCATTCCTTTTTAATCGACCTTTTCTTTTCCGTCGTTGACCGGACTGCTTAACGTACTTAGTGCCTCAGTCGCGCTTGATACATACGGGTCTCGAAGACACGAAAAAACGATCAAATTTTATTTCACATCAGAGCAATTCCCAACTTGAGCTAATCGTTATTGGTACAGCTTGAAATAATAAAAATGCCCCTGGCGAGATTCCCCGACCATGGCTGGTCTAACGGTGTGCAAAGAGTACATATGACATCACATTCAAACTGAAAAGTAGACGCAAAGTGAATAAAATGCTGTTTATCTGAATGTTGTTCATCTAAAACTCACAATTAATAAATAAAAGACTATTTGTCCACTTTTCATTTTGTACGCTAAGAGGGGTGTCTTAGAAATAAAACAGACAGCAGGCCTCATCCCAAGGCCCCTACTCAGCTTTTTATGACAATAAAATAAGACTGCATGCATAGCCAGGTATACTTCGTTGAGAACTCAAAACTATCTGCCGCTTCCGCTTCTCTTTTTTGGAATATAACAGAAAGCGTCATATGCATCGATATTGACCTGCATATATCAATGTTTGAGAGAGTCAGCGTTCTTCCATTTTTGAGTAAAAAGGCAGTCTGAGAGTTTGTGACACTAAGGCCAGGTGGCCAGTGGAAATAATCAAGACCCTTCTCGAAAACGTGGGAAAATATACTAAAAATACGACGAAAGACCCAAACTCAATACAGCCTTGAGTGAAATTTAATTATAGTTTGAATCGTAAGCATGATGGAAGAAGCCTCAGTTCATTTCTAAGTTTAGGGGACCGTTTAAAGGCGAGTTGGGAGATGAGTTGACCGGAGAGGTAAAAAACAATTTGGAGTTATCGCCCATTTCCGGTAACATCTTAACCCCTGCAATAATCAAATGAAGAGATTTATACGCTTTGATGGCTCCATCAATCAGACCAGTTTACAGATCTGACTGAGGAAGCCATCAATCAGAACCGTGTTCGTCGAGTTGCGATGTACTTACAAATATTCTTCAACGTATTTTCAACCTTTCAGTCAGCGCTACATAGCCGGGTTCAGTGAAAACAAGGTAGGAAAAGAACATTTAAGGTTTAACTGTGAAGGTGACATTACTCTGAGGTTTCCGACAGGTTTTACCGGGTCCGTTTGGAAATAAAAGGGTCAGAGCGCCTACGTTCGACTCGGCGAATTTCGATCACAATCGTAATTTGCATTTGCTTGACTTCTCTCTAAGGTTGATGATAGAAATTTATTCAAGAGACGTTTTAATGAGCCAACTAAGCACGTTCATATCGATTGTAGAGGAATTTCAAAGTTATAAGTCATGACAAGATTTTTAACGCACTAAGGATTTTTATTTCCGTTGTGGAAATTACACTTAAATATTAAATACTCGTACAGGGTGAGGTCTTTGGACGATTTCTGTGTCACTATGTAGCTCCTTTTCATTTGAAACGAGGCAAATATCTGGCAGTTTGAAGGATGATCATTTAAGTGTAAGTAACATGTCGAAACATGCCGTGTTGTCGTGTCTGGACCTGTCCAAACGTCGTGAATAGTTAACATTAAATTTGGTCAATGCAGATCAACGGTCACTTCATTTATTGCCATGAAATTTCATTTACGCTTGGTTTAAGAACTTTTGAGGTATTCCAACAGATCTTCTGTCGATTAATTATGGAGTCATTCTTGCTCATTAATCCGGTTTAACTAACGTAGTTCTAAGATTCCAAGTGCTGATTATTTAGTTAAGACGGAACCGTGGAAAGTACAGTGAGCTTGTTGTTTTGTTATT
This sequence comes from Pocillopora damicornis, assembly GCF_964200805.1. Classification (NCBI taxonomy): domain Eukaryota; kingdom Metazoa; phylum Cnidaria; class Anthozoa; order Scleractinia; family Pocilloporidae; genus Pocillopora; species Pocillopora damicornis. Next base: position 1,662,740 of record NC_142673.1, on the reverse strand, counting down.
TTTATGAATCTGTTGGGACTCTGTCTCTAGCTTGAAAGACTTGACATTCGTTCAAATATGAGTTGGAAAGAATATAAGAGTTTGATCGCCACTTGAAAGTAAGCTAATTCTGAAAATACCTGAGGGGTGTAAATCAATAGCGCAGCTGTGGTCACAGTACGACCTTTAGCAAACCATGACGGCGACGGAGACAGCAACGAGAACACGACGAAACAAAATATTTCACGAGAAAAAGCTCTGCGCATGCGTTTAACAATTTGTACATCTCAGCGCCCTCGGCAAAATATCAACATATACAGTCACCCAAATCTGCGTGGTCTGAGAACAGGAAAACCGACCACAAGTTGTTTATGTTTCTGTTTTAAACTCAATAGGGTGAGAACTGAACAAACAAAAGATTTCACTAGCAGAAAAAGCAGAGCAAAAGCTCCGCACTTTGTACACCTCTTACACACCATCTTACAGTCACCAACATTTGTCTTGTCTGACAATTTAACGCCGCTTACACACGTCACATGTTATGCTGAAGTCGAGGTCTGACGTCGTTAGAGATTGTAGAAATCTCCAGCCATTCGCTAAATTATTGAGATAAATACCGGTTCCTTTTTAATCGACCTTTTCCTCTCCGTCGTTGACCGGACTGCTCAAGGTACTTAGTGCCTCGGTTGTGCCTGATACATACGAGTCTCGAAGACACAAAAACGTGGTCAAATTTTATTTCACATCAGCGAGATTCTCAACTTGTACGAATCGTTATTGGTACAGCTTGAAATACTGAAAATGCCCCTGACGGGATTCCCCGACCATAGCTGGTCTAACAGTGTGCTAAGTGTACATATGACATCACATTCAAACTGAAAAGTCGACGCCAAAGTGATTTACATGTTGTTCATCTAAAACTCGCAATTAATAAATGAAAGACTACTTTTTCAGTTTTCGTTTCGTATGCTAAAAGGGGTGTCATAGAAATAACACGGGCAGCAGGCCTCATCCCAAGGCCCCTACTCAGCTTTTTATGAAAATAAAAAATAAGACTGCATGCATAACCAGGTACATTTCGTTGAGAACTCAAAACTTTCTCTCACAGATGGATGGGCGACCAGATCCACCTGCTGGAACACCAACTCAAGAAAGTAATCCAGGAATCCTGGAACCTTCAGGTCAAGATCTGTCGTTTTTTAATTTAAGATATCTTTTTAACAAGTAAAACTGGCAATAACTTAATTGTTGGATGATATACTCTTATTTGGCTGGTATATACACTTTACAAGGATAGAGCCGGAAATAGCCAGCAAAAGATGAGCAGGCTTTTAAGTGGCCACCGGCAAGGAAAAAAAATTAGATAAGAAGGTGACGCCCTAGAAAATGGATGTGAAAAGGGAAGGATGAAAATATATAACAATAGTAAGACAGGCAAGATAAGATTAAAGAGGAATAGCGAGAATGTGTAGTGAGAGAACAGAAAGACAGCTTGAGTATAGCTGTTATTTGATGACATAACATCTCAGCTGGTTTCTGGTTTCAGGTGGGTCATCAAAACCAGTTGAGGAAACTTCAGCAGGTATTTTCTCCTTCTGATGCTGTTTCTCTTATCCATCATTTTCTGTTTATGGAAATTGTGGCATGTATCTGTGAGGTTTAACCTATCTTCCATTGCAATACTTTGCACTGACTTACAGGAATCGCTAGAAAACTGTCTCTTCTCCCCCAAACGGTGCCGCATTTCGTCAATCGCGAAACAGAATGCGACGAAATCAGAAAATACCTTTCTCCACAGCACAATTGCAGATGCCTTCTCATACATGGTGCCACTGGCATGGGGAAGACGACCGTGGCGACGAAAGTGGCAAACGACATACTGAATTCTGACGGACGTACTGTGGCGATCTATGTTAACTGTAGAAACATAAAACTTTCCCATGATTTTGCTGAGAAGGCTCTTCAGCAAGTATATCACGCACCTGTGGAGAATCCAATACCTGAGCTAAAAAATCGCTTGAAAAGCCAAGATTTCTTCACCATTTTGCTATTGGATAATTTTGAATTTATACTTAATTTGGATGACAGAATGCAGCTCCCTGAAAATGAATTGTCACTCCAACAGAACAACCCATCTGAGGAAGGGTCGAAGATTAAGAATCTTATCAACGACATTTTAATGGTTGCAGGCAAAGTCAAGCTCCTCCTCACCTCTTCAGAGAAAGTTTCTTTTCCGGAAGCAGGTCAAGAAATACTTCATCTGTCGTCTTTTACACCAGAAGAATCCATTAACCTTTTGAGAAAAGTGTGGAAGAATAGGCAAGTCAATATAACTCAAGCACATGAATTGTCAGAGATTTGCAGCGGTATTCCCTTGGTCCTTTACACCCTGGCCTCCTGCCACAGTAACCTGCCAAGTCTCTTGGAAGAGATGAGATGTCCTTCGCCTCAAAAAAATTTGATTTCTTGAGAAAGATTCAAACGGTATCAGCGGATAAAAAGATCAACGTTTGTATCGATTACTGCTTCGAGAGGCTTGATTTGAAAGAAAAGTGTGCCGTTATCAGATTTGCATTACTTAGAAGGCGTTTTTCTCTGTCTGAAGCAGTGAAAATATTTCAGCAAACGGAGATGAGTGCGTCTCAACTCAGACGAAGTGGACTGGAACTGTCCCAGCGATCACTTTTAGAAGAACGCATTGATGGGGATGAATGCTCCTATACCCTCCTTCGAGTAATTCGTGATTATTGTGAAACTAAGGCAATGGAGCAGGAGTTTCGTGAAGTGATCCTAGATGCTCGGAGAATGTTTATCCGCCATTTTTTAACCTTTCTGGAAGACATCTTTAAAATGTTCCTGAGCCAGAACGTGTCAGAAGCTATTGCAGCCTTTCAGAAAGATGAAGCGAATGTCATGCAGCTCGTTGAATGGTGCAAAAATGGCCAAATGGATGAAGAACAAACAAGAAGATGCATTGATGTTTTCAACAGCGTAACGGAGCTACTGGCGAAGATGATGGGAAAGGCCAAATTTGAATATGCCTTCAAATCTCTTAGAAAGAGATGCGAAGAGATGAAAGATCAGACGAGACTGAGCGATTGCCTCACGTCCTTGGGGCTGAAAGAAGTATTCAGCTGTTCCTGTCCTCCAATTGGTCCGTGTGCTTTACACGCTTAAATAGCCAAAGAATACTTCACGAAGGCTGACCGAATCCAACGTAATCTTGGAGTTAAAAAAGGGAACAGCCGAGCTCAGTGCCTTGCCAAACTTGGTCGATGTATCGCCACAGTAGGCTTTTTTGAGGAGGCAAAAGAAAAAGTCCAACAGGCAATCAGAATTCGATCGGAAGGACAGGATGACGACGTTATGCTCGGTGCAACGTATAATGATCTGGGAGGTAGGTGCACAAAATGATTAGGTACCAAATTAATTTGCGAGCGCATTGATCATACATTTTGCAAGGCAGTTTGTGGGATCGTATTTTAAGGTTATTTTGAGCATTTGCTTACGTATGAATCTTCAAAATCGATGAATAAAGAGTCACAATTGACAATGCGTTACAGATTGTGGCCTGTGCTCTGAGTGAAAAAAGCAAGAGAAGCATCCTAATCCTCCATTATGATTTTAGCCTCTCATTAGTCAAGATTCAGCTTAATAGCCGTCATTCATTTAGTCTGGCTCTTGACAGGATCCTTAGAACACCGAGAAGGTGCAAAACTCTGAAATGTATTGAAAAGTGTCCTTATAATGTTTGTAATCAACCACTAGATACTATCTAGTGGTTGATTATAAACATTATAAGGAACGAAATCCTTCACATGAATTCTAATGCATAATACTTTAAAGGGGTCACGGCTACTTCAAAAATCCTTTCTTTAAGACAACAAAAATCACTTTTACTACCTTTCTTAATTATCTTCATGGTCAGCCAAAAATGACTAAAATTGGAATCATTGTATCTTTGGAATTATTTACAAATTCAATGATGAAACTCTAATTCCCTCGGTAGTGATCCTTTCGCTCGAGGGAAATCATGAGCAGGCAATCAAGGTCAGAGAAAGAAAGACGCTACCCATTTACAAAAGAACACTGGGTAAACATCCTTTCACTGCAACTATCCTCAACAGTCTGTCAAACAATTATTTTGCCCAGGGAGAGTACGACACTGCCGAACTATATTCGAAAGACGCGTTGGAGATTCGGCACGAGTTACTGAAGGACCATCGAGACACCGCTAAGTCGCTTTTTGACCTTGCGATGGTTCATAAAATGAAGGAAGAATTCAAACCAGCCGAGGAATATCTTGAAAGATGCGAGGCCATGCAAAAGAAAATATTGGATGACGAAAACAACGATCTTACAAGGTAAATAACTGTCTATCACTATAAATTTTGCGTTTCATTAGGGCTCCTTTAGGCATGCAGGTGTTGATGAATTAAACATTAACACCTTCATCCACCTCCTTAATTCTTCAACTACTAAGATCTCATTATTAATTCTCCTCTCTCGCGGCTTCATATTTCCTTGTGGATTAGTTACAAGAATTTGGTGTTAGAGCAAAATAACTTCTACCTGATAAGTTTGAGTATTCTCATTACTTGTTTGCTGGACAATGTGTGGATATTATTGGGAGAAGTTACATGTTAATCACTTCTGGGAGTTAAAGGGTTAAGCGTTAAAATTTTCGAGCTTTTTGTTAATGTGCCTTTCCTCGCACAGGACCAGGAAAGAATTGGAAGAAGTCAGAGAGCATCTATTGGGAGCCATGCAAGGGAGCTCTTAAAATCCGGTAACAAACTCTGACAGAGAATCTCTTGATGTGAACCGTGTAATCTTGTCCAGTTCTGAGTGTCTTCAAGTGTACCAAGGCAGTACTACCTAGAAGTTCCGCAAGAATGATGATACAGTCACTTCTGCGTGACGTCTCCTCTTAAGCAATCGTCTTAGTTTAAAATGTAGGTAGTTATGGAACATTCTTTCTCCGTCACTGACATCTCCATTTTTGTCGAATTTGAGTCTGTTATGATCATGCATCAGTTACATTAAGCGTTCAGTCATTAACTGCATCAGACTTGAAAACAAGAGCTGAACATTCAAATGATGGTTGTATTCATTATTACATTGAATGTCTTAGGTCAAGTCTCACATCACTGGACCGTTTTAGTTTCTTCGTAATGCTGTAAATAGGTTTGGTTTAAAGAAAATGCCGTTGTTCTGGACAAGTGAGTCAGGCTATTTCCAGAGATCCTAGCCGGGAAGATTCTTTCTAGGCGTGGTCCTGTTAGTTTAGTGCTAATGATTGTATATACGTATAGGTATTTAGAAACTTTTCGGCTTGTTCTATACTGATTCAATTCAATTTAGAATAGGTGGTATTTCACTACAAATGAAACAGTAATCGCAATTGATGGAGGGTAGCCTATCCAAGACATTCAAGGAATTTTAGATATCTTGCCCGTGCAACGTGTAAGTGTTTTACTGACTTTATAATAATGAGAATGGTAACTGTTAAGTATTGCTGACTTTTATTATACACCATTAGTTTGAGTTAAGAACCCCAAAACAGAATTTGTGATATAGTTGACAGCTTTCAAATTCCCTGTTAACTTTTAAATACATTAACTAACTGAAATAATCCAACAGAGTCAGTAAAACGCCTCAAAAAGACAAGGTTTCTGATAAATAAACAATTGTTGGTTAACATTATATATTGATGAGGCTCGATTCGATAGTTTCTACTACAGACTCGAACGTCCGAAGGAACTCCATCATCTTCGCTCCCAGGACTTTTGAAGATGGACAAGAGAAAGTCCTGGGAACGACATTACGCTTTGTGAAAAAGCAAATGTAAATGCCTGAATAACAGCCTGCGTGGCTTGCGTTGAAAGGTACACCAAGACAGAAATTTCGTCTTCAAACGCAACGCAAGGGCTCTAAAGGAGGACCTGGGCGCTGTGTGATTTCCTCGGAACTTCGTGTTCACATTGATTTCGTTCCTTTCTCAGTTAAACCTATCGGCAAATCATGATCAATGGCTATGAAACCCGTCAGACTTGTTACATATGATCAACCAATAGTGTAAAATAAACTGATCCAGATTTCCAACCACTTAATAACATCAAAAACAGAACCCAGAGTTACAAGTTAAATAGTTTTCTGTGTAGTCCTTGCGCTTGTATCATGTTCGCCGCCTAAAGTTATTGTAAGGTGATCGACTTTCCTTCTTGCCCAAGAGCATCATCTGATTTCGTGAGTTTTTCTTTTCCTTCGTTGAGCATGCATTCCTCCACCTCTTTTATGGTTCTGTTCGAAAAGATCATTTAATTTAAGAGGTCGATTAAAAGATTTTGTGAATACCTCTAGATTTTAGACTGAACACGAGGCAACTGCTTCATCTTACCAGGGCTTATCTCGGTTTCGTTTGCGATAATTAGCCAAGAGTAGCTAACACTTACTGGATAGCATGTTGGTCTATCGGTTTCTCACCGTCATAGTCATCCCCATCATCCTCGTTGTCATTATCGTCATCGTCATCGTAATTGTCGTCATGGATATCGATGACATCATCTTCGCTGACGATACCTTCGTTATCGATATGATTGTCATTATCATTACCATAACCCCGGGCCTCTCGGTAAGGAGTCGAGGTGTTAACTATATTTGATCATGACGCCTCTTACAGCTTATTGCAAACACTGCAATTTATTTGGAATTTGCAAGAATGAAACCTAGAGGCATTGTTAAGGAAATTTGGAACATTTCACAAGACCAAAGACTTAACAATTTTGTTTAGAGGAGGTAAGATCTTTACAGTTTTATGTTCGCTTACACTGAACGTGAACCAACGCAAAAAGGTTTTAGCTGAGAGCTTACTTTAGCTGTAAGGTCTTAAAATCGGAAGCAAGTAAATTCAATTTCCTTTGTTTTTTAGCAGATATGTTTCAGAAAAAAATGTTTCCTAAGCTAGATAAGGACGCAGCCTGTCTTGGTACCAATTGAAATGAGAACGAGTATGTCCCTTAACAAGCTCTCACGTAGCTTAGAGGGTTACCGTGTAAACTAACCTTTCAAGCTCGCTGATCATGGTAGGGTCATCCAAAAAAACTTTGCATGCTTTTACATTCTCTCAGGTAAGCTTTGGCATCCTTGAATTCTTCCCTTCCCTCACCTAGGGCAGAGTAGTTGTTGGACAGATTGTTCAGCATGGTTGCCGTAAAGGGATGCCGGTCTCCCAAGTGTTTTCTGTATATTTCTAACGTCTCTCCTTCTCTAACTTTTATGGCTTCTTCATGGTTTCCTTCAAGGGAGAGAGCTAGACAAAAAGGAACAAAATTCAAACACTTGTTTTCTGGAAGCAGAAAGAAATATGTTCGTAAGGAAACGAGCTGAAACACTTTCTCAAACTGATAAAGGTGGGGGAGTACTCGCAAAGGTGGGAAGAGGCGAACTTGCAGTGAGGTGAAATAACCACAAACCAGAAAAATTTTTATACAACGCTTTCTTGAATTTCCTGTCGGCTTATTCAGCTTGAGAAGAAAGTTTAAGTACGAAACCTCACCCACTGAGACGGACCGATCAGCTGTGATTGTCAAAGTTGCCGGAGGTTCGTCGGCTGAAGCAGTTGGCTGCGCATGAGAGGATATCGTCGTCGTTGGAGCTTCCTCTTGAGAGCTGCGGCTTGTCATGGATCTGATATCGATGATAATACGAAGAGGAGCTGTGATAAAAAGAATTACTTTGGTCAGAATATCATGGTAATCACTTCAACTTCGTCATTCTCTCTGACGAAGGGCTAACGCTCCAAACGTCAGCTTTGAAACTCTTTACGGTGGCAAATTTACGTTATCAGCTCATGCAGTTGTTAATACTAAATTACCCTGTTACACTCTCCAACCGACACAGCAGCACAGTTTTTTCAGAAACTTACTCTTATAATGGCGAAGTAGGCTATATAATTCAATATTCACTGAATTTCTTAAAGTAAAACAATCTCTTCCATAAACTGACCTCCTCCTTCTGCCGCTGAGGAGCCAGCCCGATTTTTCACCACCTCACGAAGCTGTTCAATTTCATTCTCTATTCTATCAAATCGTTCTTTTCCTTCTTCAGAGGAAATTTGAATTTGCCTCTCCACTCGAGCGAACCCTGATGCAAGACTTTCTTTTGTGATCATGTCCTTCTGATACATTTCCAGTAGTTCCTCGGCATTCCTTGCAGCCTCTGGGGTTAAGGGATCATGCCGCAGCCTGTTGATTGCTTCTTCCCATTCAAGTTTTGTTTCTGCGCTGATATGGGAAGCTATACGTAAAAGGACTATTTTGATTTCATCCCAGAGTGAACAAAATTCTGCATCACTCGACTCTCCGCTGTGAAACCTATGAATATTATCATTGCAGTAAAACTTAATTCTGACGATGTCTGCAGTCGAGCTAAAATCACCTGTGCTTGGGGGACAATCCCATCCGCTGCACAGAGGAGGTAGTTGCGTTGGACAAAGAGTTTTTAATAGTAGAGAAAGGAGGCTGATGTCAAAGTCTCTTGATTCTTTAAACAATCCTGGTGCTGTATAAACAAGATCACGTTGAGACTTGAGAAGAACATAGCGCAACTTTTGCCTGGTGGCAGACTCACTGAGTTTGTTGCCAATATTTTTCTCTTGGAAGTGAAAGTGTTAATGAGGTGAAATAATTATCTTATTGATTTCGTATTCAGGATGGTGACTCCCTGGATCAAATATTGAAAAAGGCTGATCTAGTACATGAGGATATTTTGGTAGTTATCACAATTGCGGTAAGAACTAGTTTATATTTTATATATATTATGTATAGCAGATAGTAGGACAATTACCTATGTGTAGTCCAGGATTAATGTACACAGTATTACCTCAAGGATAAGAAAAACCTTGAATTTTGAGAAAGGGGAATTTTACGTCCAAAATTATGCTGCAGCCATCAAGGCTGAAAAAAGAAAAGAAAGATGTAAAATCCAGCTTTATTTATGGGATTGTATTCAAATTTAGGTTGTCTTGCACTGTGCGGAGAGAGCAAGGAAAACCACATGCTCAAAAGGTAATCCTCCTTTCTGTGGAATGTTAGACATGTTGCTCTCTATGTATTGTACTTGTCTGGCTATAAATTTCTGTTCAAACAAGACTTTGCATATGCAGGGCTCTAAGATCAATTTTTGGGTTGTGAAATATGTTTCTTACCCAGGTGTCAGTTGTATGAAAATTGTTCTCTTACAGATTTTAAAGGTTTAAGCTACCTTAGAGATAACCACAATATTATACACAGAGGTAGGTGTTGTAACCATGGTAAATTGTTATTGGTACAAAATTGCTTGTTCCATCCAGAAGGCAACATCCTCTTACTAATGAGTGCTGCAGTGTACATCTATTTAATAATATTATTAATGTATTGTACATCTATTTAATAATAATATATAGATTTAGCCAATGATATAATTATATAAGATAAGTGAATGATTAACATTTGATTGTTTTTGTTACCGGTACTACTTAATTAAGAGTGTAATGGATTTATTACCACACTGCAATTTTTTTTCAGTGATGAGGTTGAATGATTATGCTTTACTACTTTTCAGCAGGATTGTTTGATGCTTCTGCTACATTCAGTCAAACCTGTATTAAGCAGCACCATATTAAGCAATCACCCTGTATTAAGCTGTTGGTAGTTTAAGTCCCAAAATCTTTTCCCATGAATTGCTGTAATTTTCACCTCAAGCCTGAAATACAGACAGGCCCAACAGCCTATTTGAACAGTCACTTAAAGTAGAGCCACACAAATAAAACTCAGAGTAACCTTTCAAGTCATTTCATTCATTCTGTGTTTATCTTCCAAAATCAATGTTAGCACCTTAAGTTAAAATGTCCAAAGGGTATTAAAAATTATCTTTCTTCTCTGGATTGTTAGGAAAATATTATGTGCAAACATCATGCAAGTCATTTGCTGGTCACCTTTATTGAACAGTCACCCCACCATTCCCCATGGGTGACCACTTAATACAAATTGGACTGTAGATTGCAATGTGCAACCATCCAACTCACTTCTTGACAAAGATGTGAATCAAAGCAGTTGCGATATTGCATGCCTTCCATGATAGCTTTCCATTCATTATTGATAGTGACCTAAAGTTGTGAGACAATTGATTAAATAAATTTATTTATCATTTGTACACCCTTGCGAACTGAATTCCTGGTTTTCTGGGAATTCTTAGGAATTCTCAAAAATTCCCAATTATGCAAATGACCCTTGCAAACTGAATTCCCAGTTTTCAAGAATTCCCAACTATGCAAATAAGCTCTGATTTAAAAAGCTTGGAGTTACTGGGAATTTCTGGGAAAGGAAGACTCCAGTTTTGTGAAGACTTGGAATTCCTAGGAATTCTCAGCTATACAAACTACCTATAATTTAAGAAGGGTGGAATTCTTGGGAATTTCTGGGAATTGAATTTGAGGCAATTTAAATACCCTGAGGTCCACATAAATTCTAAGAAATTTTCAATACCTTGAATGTGAAGGTTTTAACAAAAAGAGTAATTTCATATGCTTAAAACTTTGGCTCAATAAAAGGTATGCTATACAAAATTTACCAAGAGATATACATACATGTATATGTTTATAACTTAAAGATCATGAAATTTATTATTCAAACTAGGTTTTAGTAAATCTCTACATTAATATGGATTTTCTCATGAACCAGTAGTCAATTATGTTAAATGGAATAGTCAATTATGTTAAATGGAATTGTCAATTAAGCCAATGTACTCATATCACAGATTTGCTTTCTAACCTCAAAGGATTCTTGGATTCCATGATCATAAAATATCTTTATTGTGATGCAAAATGTCTCATGTTCACTGATGTGCCAAAATCATCAAACATTCATTAGCTGTTTCTTGATACACAACTTCCACAATAATTACATTGTTATCTACACTTAAAGAACTTTGTTAGTTATGAACTTAAGTTACTTCCCTAACCTACATTACTGGTTGCCTTTGTTAAAAAAACCTTGGAACAGTCAAGCTCAGTTGCCTCAAACACTGTCAGAAACTTTTTGCTGACATTTTTATTTTTTGTTGACATTATTTTTTTCTTTCTTCTTCTCCCAAAAAATATTATATCTTTTTATTTTTGGTGCAAAATACAAGTCCTTCTTTATATACAAATGAAAAGTGCAAGTCACACTTCAATGATAACAGCTCTAAAGTTTACTCGTTGTTCTTCTCTGTCTGTCAGCTATCAACAAAATTGTTTTATACTTTGGACAGTGCATAACTATTTGTGGACTAGAGTTCCAACGCACCTCTGTAATCGCATATAGTTACATCTGTCTCTTGTACAAATGTTTCTCCTTTGTAAGACGCACTGGGATCATCCATGTATCTCTTATACTTCCTAATGTGGTATCCTTCTTTTATAAATATGAGGGTAAAAGAAGATTTGTAATCGCATTCAAAATTGTGATTGGCTCGTGTTATTTCTCACCTTTGCCATGAACACAGCTCAAGTGAGTTTCGAGTCTTTGTTTCCTCGACAACTTTCTGCCACAAATCGTGCATTTGTAGTGCAATCCATTCTTGTCGATTATTTCTACATAGAGTGAGCTCACATCATTATTTATATCACCAAGGTATCTATCGTCTAGAAGCGTAGAACCGGTCGGAGAAGTCAGAACAAAGTTGTGCACTTTAATTAACACTGCAATCGGCAAGCCAGCGGATTCACTTTGCTAGCCAATGACAAGTCCTAAAAGATCCACGTGATCATGCCTGTGTCGGAAACAAAGAAGACTCCATTTGGCGCTCATCTTTGAATGTACTTTTCATCGGTTGATCACTTTTCTCAACTGTTTCGCTTAATATAACATTTGTAAAGATAGGTTTTATTGTGGTTCAACTTTTAACTCCACGGCGCCAAATCGTTGGCGCCGTGGAGTTAAAAGAAGGGACAACAGTTGACATACTGACTGGTACAAATAATGGTCGAGTGTGTTTCGTTCTAGCATAAACACACGATTTCTAGGTAACGAACAGTCTTTATTTGTAAACTAAGTGCGCTCTCATGTAGATATATGTGATCTAAAACCTTTTTCGATTAGATAACATCGACCGCTGTATCATGTGTCACCTGAGGTGCACGTGATCTCCGAGTGTGCTCTCGTTACATCCTTTCTTTCATAAGAAACAAAACGAAAACAACGGAACAATCAAAACAAACATGAGAAACAAAAAAAATCAAAACCACTATCCAAAAGAATCAACTAGTCAAGTCCGGTAATGTCTTTGTCTCTCATGACACTGACTCAGGTTAACGAACAAAGTCTTTCAGATAGGACGGGGGCTTCGTTATTCGACCACTGCGAGTCTGGTTGCCTTTGGAAGCTTGCGATGTTAGATCAGTCGCAGGCTGCTCGATCGCTGGCTCCTGTGGCTTCGCTACTTCTGAGCTGGAGTGACCACTGGCGTTAGTTTCTTGTTCAATGTGTTTAGATGGCGAGGGAAGTTCTGTCTGCTTGGGCATCTGGGTTGTTGGCGTGTGAGACTCTTTTGTAGTTGCTTTCAGATGCCTTCTATTTCGTCTAAGGGCAGAGCCATCTTCTGTGAGGACTTTGTAGGATCGCATGTTCACCTGTTCCTGAACAGTGGCTTTCTTCCAGGGCGCCTTGGGGTTGCTTGTGGGCTGAATGCGCACTGAGTCTCCAGTTTTCAGTGGTGGCAAATCTCGAGCGTTTCTATTGTAGTAAAATGCCTGCTTGGTTCTTGTCTTCCATTTTTCTTCTTGGACATTTTCGGCGAGTTTGGGTTTAAGGAGCTTCTCGCTTGTTGGGAGTAGGGTCCTTGTTCGACGACTCATTAGTCGTTGTGCTGGACTGCTTTTCATGCCTTCTGAGGGTGTGTTTCGGTGGTCGAGGATCGCGAGCCAAGGATCTGTTCCATCTTTGTTAGCCTTCTTAATAAGCCTTTTCACAGTCTTGACTGCGCTTTCCGCCATACCATTGGACTGCGAATGTCCGGGACTTGAGGTTAAATGATTGAATTCCCAATCTCGAGCAAATCTCCTGAATTCATCCGAATCAAACTGTGGGCCATTGTCGGAAAACACAGTGTTCGGGATGCCATGCCTTGCAAAGTGTTGCTTCAATTTGTAGATAACAGCTTTAGATGTTGTACTGGACTCCAACCTATCGACTTCCCAGTAGTTGCTGTAATAATCTACCGTCACGAGGTAACGTCGGTTGTTTGTCTCAAACAGATCAACACCAACCTTGGACCATGGCCGGTCAGGTACCTCATGTGGGTGGAGTGTTTCCTTCTGCTGGGAGATCTCAAAGGTTCGACAAGTTTCACACTGTCTGACAAAGTTCTTCACAGCTGTGTTCATTCCTGGCCAGAAAACGCTTTCTCTCGCGCGTCTCGAGCATCCTTCCACGCCAATATGTGATCGGTGGATTCTGGATAGGACTTCTGGTCTGAGGGATTTTGGAACTACACATCTGTCTCCTTTGAAGATAATTCCATCTTGCGCTGATAGCTCGTCACGAACGTTGAAGTATGGCGTGACGTCATTTGGGAGATCAATCTTGGTCTCAGGCCACCCTTCTCGAATGACTTTCTGAAGTGCTTGCATCGTGCTGTCTCGCAGACTTTCTTTACGGATATTGTCTAGGCTAGCTTTGCGGAGTGGCAGAAACTCGACCATATGTATTTCTTCAACTTCTTTGTCGATGGTTAGCACTTCATCGCGCGATGTGGTGTTGGGAAGGGGTGCTCTAGAGAGTGTGTCTGCCAGGTACATGTGCTGGCCTGGCTTGAAACCAATTTCGAGGTTATACTTCTGCAGGCGAAGTAGCATTCGTTGTAGACGCTTGGGGGCGGCCACGAGGGGTTTGCGGTAAATAACTTCAAGTGGTTTATGGTCGCTCTCAACAATCACTTTGCGACCATAAGTGTATTGGTTGAACTTCTCGGCTCCAAACACTATGGCTAGCAGTTCTTTCTCTATTTGCGCATAGTTGCGTTCTGTATCCGTCAGGGATCGCGATGCGTATGCCACTGGCTGACCATTTTGTAAAAGCGTAGCTCCAAGTCCAGTGTCCGAGGCGTCGCATTGAAGTACAGTCTCTTTGGCGGGATCAAAGTATCGGAGGACAGGTGCTTGGGAAGCTGCTTCTTTGATCTTCTTAAAGGCGCTCTCATGGACGTCGCTCCAGTGCCATTCTGCATCCTTGCGCGTTAGCTGTCGAAGAGGTTCGCAAATGTCTGCCAGCTTTTTTAAGAATCTCGTCAGGTAATTCGCTAGACCAACAAGCCGCTGTACACCTTTCACATCTGTTGGTCGCCTCATGCCTTTGATGGCGTCTATTTTGGATGGGTCTGGTTTTAGCCCATCTCTTGTTAACACATGACCAACGTAGGGGATTTCTGTCATCTTCAACTTGAACTTCTCCTTGTTCAGAAGGTAATTTAGTGTTAACAACTGGGTTGAAAACGTAAATTAGCCACCGTAAAGAGTAAAAAAGCTGACGTTTCGAGCGTTAGCCCTTCGTCAGAGCGATTAGAAGAATTGTGGGTTGTGTATGGATTTATATGTAGAAAGTGGAGCTACGCCATTGGTGGGAATATGATGACGAAAAAACAGGAATAAATTAGTTGAATGAAAAGCGCTCGTTGATTCCGTGGGGATTAAGGGTGCCGATTTGAAATATAAATTTTTGTTCTAGTGTTTTACGGCTTTCCGAACTGCCTAGATGTAAGGAAAGGCCGCAAACTGCCATATGCTGTTTAGAATGATAAGGAAGATTAAAGTGTCTAGCGACTGGCTTGGATGCGTCCTTGTCATTTATTTCCACATCGCGAAGGTGTTCTCGGAATCGGTCACCCAGTCGTCTTCCTGTCTCGCCGATGTATAACTTATTGCAATAAGTGCAAGTTATGCAGTAAATAACATTGGCGGAGGTACACGTAAAGTGATCAATGATCTTAATGGATCTTTTGGGTCCCGATATTTTCTGTACGTTGTGAATGAAAGGACAAGTTTTGCATCGTGAGCGAGCGCATTTAAAAGTTCCAGATTGGTCATTGGTTTGAAATGAACTCCTGACTAAAAAGTTGCCTATGTTTTTGTCACGTTTGAATGAAATAAGTGGGGGTTGCGAAAAGATAGTGCCAGTCTCTGAATCGTTTTGGAGTAATTTAAAATTTTTAAGAATGATAGATTTAACTGCGTGGTTGTGAGGGTGAAATGTAAGAGTAAATGGAATGCGATCCGTGTTCTCCTTCTCGGCCGTTTGTAGTGCTGCCTGTCGATCGATTTGTTGGGCACGGTGGTAGCCCGCTTGAACGACAGAAACAGGATAGCCGCGTTTATCGAAAAACTGGCACATTGCCTCTGATTTTTCGGAAAAATCAGAGTCGTCACTACATAAACGACGAAGTCTGAGAAACTGTGAAAAAGGTATGGAGTTCTTGACATGTGATGGATGTGAGGATGAATACAACAAGTAACTATGTGAATCTGTAGGTTTGTAGTAAACACTAGTACATAAGCCGTTGCCTTCAATTGAAATTTTGATGTCTAGAAAAGCCAAAGAATTGTCGGAAATTTCCCAGGTATATTTAAGAGCCGGATGAAAGGAATTGACGGCGGTTATAAATTGAGTGAGCTCCTCTTTGGTAGAGGAGGTAGCGCCGATGCAATCGTCAATGTAGCGGCCGTAGAGTTGAGGTTTTGGGCCGTGGTATTGGCTAAAAAATTGATGTTCGATAAAACCTACAAAAAGATTGGCGCAACCCCCACTTATTTCATTCAAACGTGACAAAAACATAGGCAACTTTTTAGTCAGGAGTTCATTTCAAACCAATGACCAATCTGGAACTTTTAAATGCGCTCGCTCACGATGCAAAACTTGTCCTTTCATTCACAACGTACAGAAAATATCGGGACCCAAAAGATCCATTAAGATCATTGATCACTTTACGTGTACCTCCGCCAATGTTATTTACTGCATAACTTGCACTTATTGCAATAAGTTATACATCGGCGAGACAGGAAGACGACTGGGTGACCGATTCCGAGAACACCTTCGCGATGTGGAAATAAATGACAAGGACGCATCCAAGCCAGTCGCTAGACACTTTAATCTTCCTTATCATTCTAAACAGCATATGGCAGTTTGCGGCCTTTCCTTACATCTAGGCAGTTCGGAAAGCCGTAAAACACTAGAACAAAAATTTATATTTCAAATCGGCACCCTTAATCCCCACGGAATCAACGAGCGCTTTTCATTCAACTAATTTATTCCTGTTTTTTCGTCATCATATTCCCACCAATGGCGTAGCTCCACTTTCTACATATAAATCCATACACAACCCACAATTCTTCTAATCGCTCTGACGAAGGGCTAACGCTCGAAACGTCAGCTTTTTTACTCTTTACGGTGGCTAATTTACGTTTTCAACCCAGTTGTTAACACTAAATTACCTTCTATACTCTCCCACCGACGCAGCACCACAGTTTCTTTAGAAACTTACCCCTTCATTCATTTCTCCTTGTTCAGTTTCACTCCCTTTTCGCGGCACCTTTCAAGTAGAGTTACGAGTTTTTTGTCGTGATCTTTCACTGCTTCTTGCACAGTGTCACCTTCACCCGAGATGAGGATGTCGTCTGCAACTGTGCGCACACCGGGAAGGCCTTCGATGGCTTGATCCAAACGATGTTGGAAATATTCCGGTGCGGGTGATATGCCAAATGGCATCTTCAGCCACCGGTACCGACCAAATGGAGTGCCAAACGTTGTTAGATAGCTTGAATCTTCATCTAACTCGACATGCCAAAACCCGTTTTTAACGTCACACTCACTGAAGACTTTAGCTTTTGACAAGTCCGGCAGGAGATCGTCGATAACCGGAAGAGGGTAGTGGCTGCGTTTCAAAGCTTTATTTAGTGGCTGAGGGTCGATACACACGCGTAGCTTGCCGTTGGGCTTCTTAACAAGTACCAAGCTTGAGACCCAATCTGTTGGAGTGTCAACTGCTTTTATAACACCAAGTTCTTCGAGACGAGTGAGCTCTTGCTTTAACTTGGGTTTCATTGCCACTGGAATCCTTCTAACAGGCTGTTTCACTGGTTCAATGGTTGTGTCCAACTCTAAGTGAAGTTTCTTCTCAAATTTTCCTTCTCCAGTGAAAACGTCATGGAAATCTGCTGCTATTTGTTCCATCGTTAGGCCCATTGCTTCAGTCTTTTCTTGTACCAATGAGATATTCTCGTAACGCACTTTGATTAATTTCATTTTCTGCACCGTTTTGGAACCCAACAGTGGCGTGCAGTCGTTATTGACAACAACAAACTCTGTTTCGCATTCTTCATCAACCTTGGGATTTACCAGATTAACACGACATTTACCGATGGTTTCCATTTTCGATCCGTTAAACATGCTGAGGACTTGTTTCGAATGCGCGATCGGGCACTCGTTCGGTAAATCGTTTTTGCTTATCACATTACAGGTGGCGCCACTGTCGACTTGAAAACGAACGGGATGACCTTTGATCTCCATTGTTGCGAAGATTTTCGATTTGATGGGTTGACTACTGACACTTTTGACACTTTGTTCTTCCAGATTTTCGGATGAAATCGTGAAGCAGTACTCTTCATCGCTCGAATCCTGCGAAGTTTTTGCGTCTCGCACTCGGTGAATCCGTTCTTTTCTTCGTTGTCGCCCACCAAGTTTTTGTTTACATAGCTTGGCGAAGTGATTTGTTTTGCCGCATTTCGCACATTCTTTTCCGAACGCTGGGCATTTATCTCCTGATCTCTCGTGTTTTCTGCCGCAGTATTTGCAATTAACTAACTTAGGACTGGCATCTTTGCCGTCTTTTTTCTCTTTGTGGTTGAGTGCGTTGACTTCTTCTCTTCCACTCATGACTTTCATTTGCGATGCAGTTGTTTCGGCTGATCGACATACATCGATACACTTCTGAAGATTTAATTTGGGCTCTTGTAGTAATTTCTTCCTAGTTCCCGTGTCACAAATTCCACAGACGATCCTATCACGAATTAATTCGTCGGTGAGCGGACCAAAAATGCACGTTTTCGCGAGAGTTTTGAGCGCTGTGAGATACGTGTCAAATGATTCGCCGCTTTCTTGTTTTCTATTATTGAAGCAGTATCGCTCGTAAATGACATTTGTTTGGCCAATGCAATGCCTCTCCATCAACTCCAGAACTGTATTCATTACGTTCTTGTCTTCTTCATTTTCGAACGGAAGACCATTGTAGACTTCGAGGGCTTCGGTTCCAATGCAGGTAATGAAAGTAGCTACACGGTATTTATCTTCTTGCCGGTTGAGACGTGAGGCGATTTCGAACGAATCCCACACTTGCTTCCACTTCTTCCAGTTTTCTGAAATATTTCCTGCCAAATTCAATCGCGACGGAATTGGTAAATTGCTTTGTATTCCATAGCATGGCGTCGGCGCTTGAACACTCGCAGAATCTTGAGGTGGTGTAGTAGTCATCGTGTCGAAGAGGCTACACTCCTGGTACCATGTTTCGTTCTAGCATAAACACACGATTTCTAGGTAACGAACAGTCTTTATTTGTAAACTAAGTGCGCTCTCATGTAGATATATGTGATCTAAAACCTTTTTCGATTAGATAACATCGACCGCTGTATCATGTGTCACCTGAGGTGCACGTGATCTCCGAGTGTGCTCTCGTTACAGAGTGGCCATCTGTAAAGCTACGATTTTGAAAGTTCGTGGTGAGTAAAAATTACGATATTCGTGACGTGATCAAAATCTTATAAAAGAATAGATGTAACGGGTTGAATTAAGCTTACATAACGCTCGGCGCAACTGAAACTAGAATAATTCTGAGAATCGAATCGGTCACTTGCATGCCGCAGTTTCTTAAGCTTTATGCTTTACAATGAAATCAACCTATCAGTAAGGTTTCAAGATTCCTTTAGTCACGTTTGGGAACACTCAAGATCCATAATAGGAACTGTTATTAAACAAACCTTATTACATAAAGAAGCCCTCCTTGGTAAAAACAAAATATTTTATTCAGCCCTCTTTTAATAAAATCTATGGGAGAGATGTACTAACTCCAATATAAAAGTAATTCAATATAAAAGAGATTTCTCAATTTGAGAATCCAATGAATGCCCTTTTCCTTATAGATATCTTAAAGACCTGGTCTGAGCTTTAAATATATATATAGATTTTTTTTTTTCAAATTCAGATGTTATGGAATCCAGATACAAAATGGTCAAGCTTCTTGTAGACAACCTCATTCAAGGCCAACTCACTGTGAGCCCAAGGAAAAAAATACAAACAGCAGCTAAGTTTGCAGTTTAGGATAACTTCATTCTAATATATTGTTACAGTTACAACAGGATTTTAATTAAAAAATCAATTTTATTTTACTGTAATTAACCCCTTCACTCCCAAGAGTGCTTGGTTTTCAAATATAATTTAAGATATTGTATTTTATGGAAAAGAATCAACAGATTTTATTCACAATTTGTGTCAAACCAAATTTAATGATTGATTAGGACTATATTATATGAATAGCTGTAATTGAGGATTAAACTGTATGAAGTTTTCAAGAAAAGAAAAATAAATCAAATTCCATCCTAATATTACTACATGTTGATATTAATAATTAATCAAAAATATTTTACATGTAAACCTTAATGAAGCTTGTAAATAAATTTCATTGAATACTTGAATTTTAGCTGGGTTTTTTTAAATTTAAAGTATTTATTTTATATCATTAGCCTCAAATTTTTACTTAAAATTCCCAGTAATTCTTAAACATTCCTAGAAATTCCTAGGAATTTTTTAAATTTACAGCTTTTCAGGGAAAGTCATTGGTGCTCTGAGTGGCTATAGACTTGGAATTTCTGGGAATTTCTGGGAATTTCTAGGAATTTCTAGGAATTTCTAGGAATTTCTAGGTTTTTAGAACCAGAGTTGTTATGGTTGGGAATTCCCAGTCTGAATTTACCGTGAAAATTCACAAAAATCCATTTTGCAAGGGCAACTAGATAGTTTTGCATACCTGTGAGCTCTCTCCATCCACATCACAATCTCTTACTAACTGTAACATTTATGGTTGTCAGTGAGTTGTGAAGTAGAGGGAAAAAACAGTAAAGTAGATGGCAAATTTCATGATTACCAGCTCTTATTGAAACTTCTGAACATGTGCGATTGCTGCCTCTAAAAGCTGAAATCATTGGAATGTATGAAGCCCAATTTTTTAACATTATTTACCTAGTATGATTTACCTATCATAGTGGAACCATATTCTTGCCTCCTAACAAATTTAGGCATGTCTTGTCAAATTTAATAGTGTAATCCGGTAAAATTGTGGAATACTCCAACTTCATAAACTTGCTCAAAGTAGTGTGATCATCACAACAAGTGTTCTTTTTGTTAATCAGATGTGAAGCCCTCAAATATTTTAGTAAACTCCCGCAGTGAAATCAAGCTCTGTGACTTAATAGTCAGTAGACAGTTCATTGACTCAATGGCAAATTCTTTTGTTGGCACACAATCTTACATGTTGGTAAGGAGAATATGTTGATAAGTTAAGTAAGTGAATGGTAGTTTTGGTATTATGTACTAAAAGAAATTACATGTTTCTAATCTTTATACCTCCTTGGAATGACCAATGAGTAATTTCTCCTTACCATATCAATAGCATTTCAACCAAAGAGGTGACAAGGAGAGAGAAAATATCATCTGGGGATATTGTTTGATTCAAGATCAAATTCTCATAGCTAGAATTATGATAAGTGTAAAGCACACTGTTAGGTGAATTGACAGTGAGATTTTGGGAGTGAAAGGGTTAAAATGTAACAGTTAAAATCCAACATGGAAGCTAAGAAAACAAGAAAACAATCCACAGACAAGTTAAACTGAGGTGGAAAATGCATGATAAGGAAGGCTTAAAGATGTTTCTGATACTTGAAAGGAGATACATGGTACATGTATGTCATTCATAGTTTGATTAAGTTCTGTAACCTACAAAATTTCCTTTTAATCAAATAAACCTTAGAGATTATTTTGTCCAAGTGCATGAACTCTGAAAAGTAAGAATGTAAGAATAAGCCATGAAAAGAGAACTTAAGATACAGAAGATTCACCTTATTTGCAATTAATCTTTGACATTTTAAATTCTCAGCCTGAAAGACTTCAAGGAGCTAACTACACAGTTAAATCTGACATTTGGAGTTTTGGATTATCATTGATTGAGATGGCAATTGGAAGGTATCCAATTCCACCACCGGAAGAAAACCAAAAAAGCACAAGTCCATCACATCTAAAGAGAATATCTCCAGGAACAAGGCCACCTAGTATTGTGAGCAATGATGCAAGGCCAATGGCGATATTTGAATTACTGGACTATATTGTGAATGAGGTGATGCCAAAAGTCTTAACAGTAAACTGATGAAAGTCGTGTGAATCAATTTTTAAGGAATTTATCTTGCGAGTTAGTTAGAGGATGTGCATAAAATTTGTGTAAACAGAGTAAGCAAGTTGAATTGCTTTTCTTCCCTCCATTGTTCTGACTAACCAAATGTTTGAGTAACATATTGGTTGATCAGTTTGATCTCCTAATAATATCTTTGGAGAAGTGTGCATTTCTGTGTTGATGTAAAGTTTGCAGCAAGTTCAGGATTGCTGCATTGTGTAATCATCTCTTTACTGCTGGGAAAATCTTTGTAGAAACTATGGTATATTATTGAAGAACGGTATATTATTGTCACTGAAGTTATACATTTTTGTTCTTTATTGGATAGCCTCCTCCCCAGCTACCACCAGAGCAATTTTCAGAAGAGTTTTGTGAGTTTGTCAACAAATGGTAGGCAATGTTTCCCACACTCTTCCATATGATAGTTATGAATGATAGTTATTGTCAAATTTGGACATAAATGTTTAGGGGAGTAAGTTGTGGTATATCCAGATGCACTGGAGATCAGGACATTCTAGAAAACAGCTAAATCTCACAGTAATCTATTTCAATCTGTTTCAGTCTTGTTAAGAATCCTTCAGAAAGAGCTAACCTCAAAGTGTTAATGGTAAGTTCTGTATGCTATGGAAAACATTTATTTTAAAATAAACTTGGAATTTTTCTTAGGGATTTTACAATAGCATCATGATTTTACCTTTTGAAATGGCAGCAAACCTCACCTTCAGTATGGCATGTAAAGGCAGCATTGATTTCCAAACAGAAAAGTGAATAATTCATGGCCTGTATGAGGGGTAACAGGTGATGGGTGAGCATCCTATCCAGAGATTGGGCTTATAAGGCAGATTTGTGGTTACACAATTTTACTGTAGAACATTTTGCCAAAGAAGGGAACAACCTAGAAACATAAACTTCCCCTCTACATTTGAAAACTCTGCTGGGTCTTTCATCTAACCAGTTACTTTGCCCAAATTTGAAACTGAAGGACTTAACCCTTTATGCCCCAAAATCAGTATACACTTTCTCCATGGTGCTCTCTGTACATTTCCTATAGTATTGAGAAAATTTATTGAACAATCAAGAACCTCTCAAGTTGGTTATTATTTCTTTTATCATCATGACCTTACTGTTTGCCTCAAGAGTGATACAGTGGAGTGAAACTGGATGCTAGTCACTCTTAGAGATTAAAGGGTTAAGGCTACTTTATTTTTAAAAAGGTGGAAAACCAAAAGTGTCACTAATAGCCCCATCCAGAAATTTATGTGTTATACTTTTTACCAGTACTGTTTATGAGATTAGCTGTAAGTTGGACAAAGGTAGTTTTCTTTTTGACTCTGGTGCTGGTGAGATATTTGGTGGTTGAGTGATGTGTTATTTTGTTCATGTTGAGTGGAGTCTACATTGGTTTTAAAATGGGACTGATTTCCAGAATAAAAGAGGGTTGCCTCAAAGCAAAATCATCTAGTTGAAAAAGCCTTAAAGACCACTGCTCTTTTACTCTGTCTTATTCTTCCAGGATCATGTCTTCATCAAGATATCTGAGTCAAAAAAGGTGGATTTTGCTGGCTGGGTTTGTTCAGTTGCTGGTCTATAGCGAGTGACTGGTTGCAATGCTTACTGATGAAAATGAAATGAATTGGAGTATTGGCACAGAACAAGCTTAGTACTCTTATTTAACTTGCATCAAGAAAATGACGGAATACATGAAAAGGTCTTATATGCATTGGAATCTATTAATTGTGGTGTGTATTGGATTCAGAGCAGCGAAAAACTGCCTTGGTTTGGGAGGGAATGTTAACAAGTTGCAGCCTCTTGGAGATGCAAACAATTATCAGAGTTGTTCAGGTATAGAGATTTCCACTACCCTGTAACTGGACGCCTTTGCATTGCAACAGTGCTGTTTACCAGGGAGTGCTGAGGAACTAAATGAAGATCTCAAAATCCTAGATAAGGCAATGATAGGATGGGACCAAGAGGGGTGGAGTTGGGCTAGGTGTTACATGTCCCCAGTCACCCCATCCTATCAGTCATAACTCTAGTTGCATGAAAAATAAGTGGATTTCTTTCTAATAATGTGATTATTGTATATTATTAGCTTTTTGGTGTATGCTGTAATTTCTTACTTTAGTTTTATTGAGGTACTATTCAAGGGTCACATTTAAATTGTTAAAAAAAAAAGGATGTAAAATCCTAATTGTAACCTCCTCCCTTAAGAGGTATTCCTTGATAGGCGTTCTCATTTGTAAGTACACCTACGTTCTTACCCCCTTAGTCTACATGCTCCCTCAATTAGATCACATTTGCACAATAGTTAGAACAAGTCGAGAATGGAGCAAGATTTTTCATCAAATTCTTCTCACCCAGTACTAAAAAATGTGCAGAGCTGTGATTAACTATGTGAAGAACTGAGAAGGAATTCTCAATTTTTTTTTCCTATTTTCTTTCTATTTTTTTTTTTTAAATTACAGATTTCTTTAATTTGGCCAGATTCAAAAGGTTGATTGATTTTTCACTCACTCAAGTCTTAGAGTGGAAAAACTACTCCCTAGAAGTGAGCTTACTTAAAAGGCCCTGAAATATTGTATAAGCTCGGAGATAATTAAAAAGGATGTTACAAGAATGACTGTCCTAGGAATCAGATATGACAGTTGGTGTACTAAATCATAAATTACTTTTTTTTTTTGCATCGTCGTGGAGGACTTAATAGTCGTCACATAATAAGGAGACTTTTCAGAAACATAGCTATTGGTACAAATACATGCACATGCAGAGTTCCAATCTACACCTGACTCTTTTCAAAGAGGTTGGAAAGAAGTGCTCTAGTCCCACGTTCTTGAGAGAACAGGGGCTTGTTTCTGGAGAGAGGAAGTCTCTTTATGACCCCGAAAAAGCAGTTCTTTTATTTCTGTCTTTCGTTCAATTTGACAGTTTTGAAAAGCAAACGGAAAATTTCTGGATAGGAAACAAAATGAAATGTTTAAATCTTTTTTAGCTAAAGCCTTGACTGTTTTCCTTACATTTGAATTGCAAGATATTACTTTGGGTCTGTATAATTACCTTTCCACGTGACGCCAACATTCTGTGATGGAGCACTTTAATGAGAGCATTTGGTGGTTTAGTCAACTGTAGATACATTGAGTTTGCATGCTTCGGTAAATATGAGATACAAATGTAACTCCCTATAAACGAGGAGACATTATAACTATTGAAATTTCTTAAAGTTTTGTTTATTCTGATGCCTTTATATTGCATTTGTTGGACTTTTTTATTGCTTATTCTGAACCTAATCAATTTAATTTTACATTGTCACAATTTCGAATGTCTAAACTTACCAATTTGCGACCTTGCCCCAAAATATAGCCAAGATCATGGGCAATGGTGTCTGTGATTTAGGTTATCATTTTATGTTGTTCATTATTAGTTCTCAAGTTCAAAACTGCAGAAGATATTCTTTAGAGAGCCAAACTTCAGGGGACAATCAATGATGTTTTTTCTACAGAAATGAAAACTCGAGGACAGTGTGGAGTTATTTCTCGTTTAACTTTGGGCAAACCTTTACGTTCTGTTACCTTCGACTGGTCTTTCTTTTTAATGAAGCGAAGGTTCAAAACTTGTTACCCCTTTCAAAATTTCCACAAATGTTTAAAGTATGATATTTTTTTTGCTAGGAGTGAATTTTGGTTCATAACAACGACACAGAAATGGCTTTCAGCCATTATACTAAAAGTAGGCCAACTGTAAACTGAGATGAAGCAAAAAACAAATTCAGTGGATGAGGTCCATTGAAGAGGACTGGTTGCTTGGTTGAAAAGCAAGTGAATTGTACACTGTCTGTATTGCCTCTAAATGCCCTTTGATTCCTGGGCTGAAGCATTGGCTGCTCAATGCTGCGACAATTTGTGATTGCATATTATTTGAAACATGTAAACTTTCAGCGTTTGGTGAGATAAATTTTTTAGTACGAATGATCAGTTGAACTGGTTAGAAATATAGGGAGGGAGGGGCTCAGGGAGAGGTTCATCCTACACCAGATCAATCGCATACCCCTCTTTGTAGTCCCCTGCGTAGTTCATTGGTACAAACAAACCTGTTTTCAATCAACAAAGCAAAGCAAATTGGATGTTACGTCATTTTTGGCTGACCTCGGAATGCAATCAATGTACTGTCGTATGGAGTAAATGGGAAGAAAAGTAAACACTATGCACTATCGTTTTAACCAAATATTCCAATTTCATAACTGTGAGTGCAAACTGTTGAGGGGTAACCGGTTTTAGTTTGGAAAAACCTTAGGGATCAAGGTTTCTATGCACTATTAGTAAACTATCTGCCGCAAGATTACAGAAAAACGTCACATGCATCATTACAGACCAATTTATATCAATGTTTGGAAGAGTTAGCGTTCTTTTGGGTAAAAAGGCATTCTGAGAGTTTGCGACACTATCGCTAGATGGCCAGTGGAAGTAATCAAGACCCTTTTCGAAATTTGGCTGACCTCGGAATGCAATCAATGTACTGCCGCATGGAGTAAAAGAGAAGAAAATTCAACATTATGCAATATCGTTTTACCCAAATATTTGGTGTTCTTGACTAAGAATGCAAACTTTAAAGGGGTAACCGGTTTCAGTTTGAAATTACAAGCGTCCAGTAACAACTGAATAGGGAAGAAAAAGAGTTCAGACTCTCGATTTCCATCCATTTTCTTCTCTAATCATCTTGGTTCCACATATCCCGATGTAATCACTCTATTTATTGAAGTATTTCATCAGGTGTAATTGCGGTGGAAGCAATTAAAATAACTGAATCACGGGCCTTCTTTTGATACTTCAGCAACTCAGAGGGATCAAGGTTTCCATGCACTATTAGTAAACTGTCTGCCGCAAAATAACGGAAAAGCGTCACATGCATCATTAGAGACCTATATATATATCAATGTTTGAAAGAGTCGACGTTCTTTTGGGTAAAAAGGTATTCTGAGATTTTGTGACACTAAGGCCAGGTGGCCCGTGGAAGTAATCAAGACCCTTTTCGAAATCGTGGGAAAATACACTAAAAATACGACGAAAGACTCGATACGACCTTGAATGAAATTTAACTATAGTTTTGGACCGTAAGCATGATGGAAGACGCCTCGGTTCATTTTTAGGTTCAGGAGACCATTTAAAGGCGAGTTGGGGGATGAGTTGACCGGAGAGGAAAAAACAATTTGGAGTTATCGCCTATTTAACCCCAGCATTAATAAAGTTAAGAGATTTAAACGGTCTGATGGTTCCATCAATCAGAACCGGGTTCTTCGGACTGTGATGTATTTACAAGAAGTCTTCGTCGTATTTTCAACCTCAGTCAGCGCTACATAACCGGGTTCAGTGAAAACAAGGTAAGAAAAGAACATTTAAGGTTTAACTGCAAAAGTTACATTACTCTGAGGTTTCAGACAGGTTTTACCGGGTCCGTTTGGAATTTAAAAGATCAGTGCACTTACGTTCGACTCGGCTAATTTTGATCACGATCATAATTTGTAATTGCTTGACTACTCTATGGGATTGACGATAGAAATTTATTCAAGAGACGTTTCAGTGAGCCAACCAAGCACATTCCTATCGATTGTAGAGGAATTTCAAAGTTATGAGACATGGCAATATTTGTTGACGCACCAAGGTCTGTAATTTCCGCTTTCACTCAGAATGCGTGGAAATTGCACTTAAATGTTTAATACCCGTACAGGGTGAGGTCTTTGGACGATTTCTGTGTCACTATGTAGCTGCTTTTCATTTAAAACGAGGCAAATATCTGGCAGTTTGAGGAATGATCATTTTAAATGCAAGTAACATTTCGAAACATGCCGTGTTGTCGTGTTCGGACCTGTCCAAACGTCGTGAATAGTTAACATTCAATTTGGTCAACGTTCACTTCGTGAATTACCATTAGATTTCATTTACGCTTGCTTTAAGAACTTTTAAGGTATTCCAAAAGATCCTCTGTCGATTACTTATGGAGTCATTCTTGCTCAGGTTCAACTAATGTAGTTCTAAGATTCCAAGTGCTGATTATTTATTTAAGACGGAACCATGGAAAGTACAGTAAGCTTTTTGTTTTATCATTTTTATGAATCTCTTGGAATTCTGTCTCTAGCTTGAAAGGTGTGACATTCGCTCAATTGCGAGTTGGAAAGAATATAAGAGTTTGATCGCTACTTGAAAGTATGCTCATTCTGAAATTACCCGAAGGGCGTAAATCAATTGTACAGTTGTGGTCACAGTACAGAGAAAAAGCTCTGCACGTGAGTTTAACAATTTATACATCTCAGCGCCCTCGGCAAAATATCAACATACTCAGTCAACCAAATCTGCGTGGTCTGAGAACAGGAAAACCGACCACGAGTTGTTTATGTTCCTGTTTTAAACTCAATAGGGTGAAGAACGCGACAAACAAAAGATTTCACGAGCAAAAAAAGCAGAGCAAAAGCTTCGCACGCGTGTTAAAAACTTTGTACACCTCTAAAACACCATCTTTCGGTCACCAACATTTGTCTAGTCTGACAACGGGAACACACTATTTAGAACTCAACGCCGCTTACACATGTCACATGGTATGCTGAAGTCGAGGTCTGGCGTCGTTAGAGATAGTCGTTGACCAGACTGCTTAAAGTACTTAGTGCCTCAGTCGCGCTTGATACATACGGGTCTCGAAGACACAAAAACATGATCAAATTTTATTTCACATCGGGGCAATTCTCAACCTGAGCTAATCGTTATTGGTACAGCTTGAAATAATAAAAATACCCCTGGCGGGTAAAACGAGGCAAATATCTGGCAGTTGAGGAATGATCATTTAAGTGTAAGTAACATGTCGAAACATGCCGTGTTGTCGTGTCTGGACCTGTCCAAACTTCGTGAATAGTTAACATTCAATTTGGTCAATGCAGATCAACGGTCACTTCGTTAATTACCATTAAATTTCATTTACGCTTGGTTTAAGAACTTTTAAGGTATTCCAACACATCTTCTGTCGATTAATTCTGGAGTCATTGTTGCTCATTAATCCGGTTTAACTAACGTAGTTCTAAGATTCCAAGTGCTGATTATTTAGTTAAGACGGAACCGTGGAAAGTACAGTAAGCTTGTTGTTTTAGCTTTCTTACGAATCTGTTGGAATTCTGACATTCGTTCAATTACGAGTTGGAAAGAATATAAGAGTTTGATCGCTACTTGAAAGTATGCTAACTCTGAAATTACTCGAATGGCGCAAATCAATTGCACAATTGTGCTCACAGTACGGAGAAAAAGCTCTGCACGTGAGTTTAACAATTTGTACATCTCAGCGCCCTCGGCAAAATATCAACGTACACAGTCGACCAAATCTGTGTGGTCTGAGAACAGGGAAACCGACCACGAGTTGTTTCTGTTTCTGTTTTAAACTCAATAGGGTGAAGAACGCGACAAACAAAAGATTTCACGAGCAGAAAAAGCGGAGCAAAAGCTCCGCACGCGTGCTAAAAACTTTGTACACCTCTTAAACACCATCTTTCGGTCACCAACATTTGTCTTGTCTGACAATGGGAACACACTATTTAGAACTCAACGCCGCTTACACATGTCACATGGTATTCTGAAGTCGAGGTCTGGCGTCGTTAGAGATAGTAGAGACCTTCAGCCATTTGCAAAATTATTGAGATAAATACCGATTCCTTTTTAATCGACCTTTTCCTTTCCGTCGTTGACCGGACTGCTTAAAGTACTTAGTGCCTCAGTCGCGCTTGATACATACGGGTCTCAAAGACACAAAAACATGATCAAATTTTATTTCACATCAGGGCAATTCTCAACTTGAGCTAATCGTTATTGGTGCAGCTTGAAATAATAAAAATGCCCCTGATGGGATTCCCCGACCATGGCTGGTCTAACGATGTGCTAAGAGTACATATGACATCACATTTAAACTGAGAAGTAGACGCAAAGTGAATAAAATGCTGTTTATCTGAATGTTGTTCATCTAAAACTCACAATTAATAAATAAAAGTCTACTTGTCCACTTTTCATTTTGTACGCATAGAGGGGTGTCTTAGAAATAAAACAGGCCGCAGGCCTCATCCCGAGGCCCCTACTCAGCTTTTTATGAAAATAAAATAAGACTGCATGCATAGCCAGGTATACTTCGTTGAGAACTCAAAACTATCTGTCGCTTCCGTTCTCTTTTTCGGAATATCACAAAAAAGCGTCATATGCATCGATATTGAAAAGCATATATCAATGTTTGAGAGAGTCAGCGTTCTTTCATTTTTGAGTAAAAAGGCAGTCTGAGAGTTTGTGACACTAAGGCCAGGTGGCCAATGGAAATAATCAAGACCCTTCTCGAAAACGTGGGAAAATATACTAAAAATACGACGAAAGACCCAAACTCAATACAGCCTTG
The DNA here is from genome assembly GCF_964200805.1 of Pocillopora damicornis. NCBI lineage: Eukaryota > Metazoa > Cnidaria > Anthozoa > Scleractinia > Pocilloporidae > Pocillopora > Pocillopora damicornis. The sequence continues at coordinate 1,632,851 of NC_142673.1, read as the reverse complement.
AGTGAAATTTAACTATAGTTTGAATCGTAAGCACGATGGAAGAAGCCTCAGTTGATTTCTAAGTTTAGGGGACCGTTTAAAGGCGAGTTGGGAGATGAGTTGACCGGAGAGGTAAACAACAATTTGGAGTTATCGCCCATTTCCGGTAACATCTTAACCCCTGCAATAATCAAATGAAGAGATTTATACGCTTTGATGGCTCCATCAATCAGATCAGTTTACAGATCTGATTGAGGAAGCCATCAATCAGAACCGTGTTCGTCGAGTTGCGATGTACTTACAAATATTCTTCAACGTATTTTCAACCTTTCAGTCAGCGCTACATAACCGGGTTCAGTGCAAACAAGGTAGGAAAAGAACATTTAAGGTTTAACTGTGAAGGTGACATTACTCTGAGGTTTCCGACAGGTTTTACCGGGTCCGTTTGGAAATAAAAGGGTCAGAGCGCCTACGTTCGACTCGGCGAATTTCGATCACAATCGTAATTTGTATTTGCTTGACTTCTCTCTAAGGTTGATGATAGAAATTTATTCAAGAGACGTTTTAATGAGCCAACTAAGCACGTTCATATCGATTGTAGAGGAATTTCAAAGTTATAAGTCATGACAAGATTTTTTAACGCACTAAGGATTTTTATTTCCGCTTTCGCTTAGAATCTGTGGAAATTACACTTAAATGTTAAATACCCGTACAGGGTGAGGTCTTTGGACGATTTCTGTGTCACTATGCAGCTCCTTTTCATTTGAAACGAGGCAAATATCTGGCAGTTTGAAGGATGATCATTTAAGTGTAAGTAACATGTCGAAACATGCCGTGTTGTCGTGTCTGGACCTGTCCAAACGTCGTGAATAGTTAACATTAAATTTGGTCAATGCAGATCAACGGTCACTTCATTAATTCCCATGAAATTTCATTTACGCTTGGTTTAAGAACTTTTAAGGTATTGCAACAGATCTTCTGTCGATTAATTATGGAGTCATTCTTGCTCATTAATCCGGTTTAACTAACGTAGTTCTAAGATTCCAAGTGCTGATTATTTAGTTAAGACGGAACCATGGAAAGTACAGTGAGCTTGTTGTTTTGTTATTTTTATGAATCTGTTGGGACTCTGTCTCTAGCTTGAAAGACTTGACATTCGTTCAAATATGAGTTGGAAAGAATATAAGAGTTTGATGGCCACTTGAAAGTAAGCTTATTCTGAAAATACCTGAGGGGTGTAAATCAATAGCGCAGTTGTAGTCACAGTACGACCTTTAGCAAACCATGACTGCGACGGAGACAACAACGAGAACACGACGAAACAAAATATTTCACGAGAAAAAGCTCTGCGCATGCGTTTAATAATTTGTATATCTCAGCGCCCTCGGCAAAATATCAACATATACAGTCACCCAAATCTGCGTGGTCTGAGAGCAGGAAAACCGACCACGAGTTGTTTATGTTTCTGTTTTAAACTCAATAGGGTGAGAACTGGACAAAGAAAAGATTTCACGAGCAGAAAAAGTAGAGCAAAAGCTCCGCACTTTGTACACCTCTTACACACCATCTTACAGTCACCAACATTTGTCTTGTCTGACAACTCAACGCCGCTTACACACGTCACATGTTATGCTGAAGTCGAGGTCTGGCGTCGTTAGAGATTGTAGAAATCTCCAGCCATTCGTTAAATTATCGAGATAAATACCGGTTCCTTTTTAATCGACCTTTTCCATTCCGTCGTTGACCGGACTGCTCAAGGTACTTAGTGCCTCGGTTGTGCCTGATACATACGAGTCTCGAAGACACAAAAACGTGGTCAAATTTTATTTCACATCAGGGAGATTCTCAACTTGTACGAATCGTTATTGGTACAGCTTGAAATACTGAAAATGCCCCTGACGGGATTCCCCGACCATAGCTGGTCTAACAGTGTGCTAAGTGTACATATGACATCACATTCAAACTGAAAAGTCGACGCCAAAGTGATTTACATGTTGTTCATCTAAAACTCACAATTAATAAATAAAAGACTACTTGTCTAGTTTTCGTTTCTTACGCTAAAAGGGGTGTCATAGAAATAACACGGGCAGCAGGCCTCATCCCAAGGCCCCTACTCAGCTTTTTATGAAAATAAAATAAGACTGCATGCATAACCAGGTACATTTCGTTGAGAACTCAAAACTTTCTCTCACAGATGGATGGGCGACCAGATCCACCTGCTGGAACACCAATTCAAGAAAGTAATCCAGGAATCCTGGGACCTTCAGGTCAAGATCTGCCGTTTTTTAATTTAAGATATCTTTTTAACAAGTAAAACTGGCAATAGCTTAATTGTTGGATGATATACTCTTATTTGGCTGGTATATACACTTTACAAGGATAGAGCCGGAAATAGCCAGCAAAAGATGAGCAGGCTTTTAAGCGGCCACCGGCAAGGAAAAAAAATTAGATAAGAAGGTGACGCCCTAGAAAATGGATGTGAAAAGGGAAGGATGAGAATATATAACAATAGTAAGACAGGCAAGATAAGATTAAAGAGGAATAGCCAGAATGAATAGTGAGAGAATAGGAAGACAGCTTGAGTAGCTGTTGCTTTAATTAATGACATAACATCTCAGCTGGTTTCTAATTTCAGGTGGGTCATCAAAACCAGTTGAGAAAATTTTAGCAGGTATTTTCTCTTTCTGATGCTGTTTCTTCTATCCACCATTTTCTGTTTATGGAAATTGCGGCATGTATCTGTGAGGTTTAACTTATCTTCCATTGCAATACTTTGCATTGACTTACAGGAATCGATAGAAAATTGTCTCTTCTCCCCCAAACGGTACCGCATTTCGTTAATCGCGAAACAGAATGCGAGGAAATCAGAAAATACCTTTCTCCAGAGCACAATTGCAGATGCCTTCTCATACATGGTGTCACTGGTATAGGGAAGACGACCGTGGCGACGAAAGTGGCAAACGACATACTGAATTCTGGGGGAAGTACCGTGGTGATCTACGTCAACTGCAGAAACATAAAACTTTCCCATGATTTTGCTGAGAAGGCTCTTCAGCAAGTATATCACGCACCTGTGGAGAATCCAATACCTGAGCTGAAAAATCGCTTGAAAAGCCAAGATTTTTACACCATTTTGCTTTTGGATAATTTTGAATTTATACTTTATTTGGATGACAGAATGCAGCTCCCCAAAAGTGAATTGTTACTCCAGCAGAAGAACCCATCTGAGGAAGGATCGAAGATTAAGAATCTTATCAATGACATTTTAATGGTTGCAGGCAAAGTCAAGCTTCTTCTCACCTCTTCAGAGAAAGTTTCTTTTCCGGAATCAGGTCAAGAAATGGTTCATCTGTCACCTTTTAAGCCAGAAGAATCCGTTGAGCTTTTGAAAAGAGTGTGGAAGGATAGGCAAGTCAATACAACTCAAGCACATGACTTGTCAGAGATTTGCAGCGGTATTCCCTTGGTCCTTTACACCCTGGCCTCCTACCACAGTAACCTGCCAAGTCTCTTGGAAGAGATGAGATGTCCTTCGCCTCAAGAAAAATTCGATTTCTTGACAAAGATTCAAACGGTATCAGCGGATAAAAAGATCGACGTTTGTATCGATCATTGCTTCGAGAGGCTTGATTCGAAAGAAAAGTGTGCCCTTATCAGATTTGCATTACTCAGAAGGCGTTTTTCTCTGTCTGAAGCAGTGGAAATATTTCAATCAACGGAGATGAGTGCGTCTCAACTCAGACGATGTGGACTGGAACTGTCCCAGCGATCACTTCTAGAAGAACACATTAATGGGGATGAATACTCCTATACCCTCCTTCGAGTAATTCGTGATTATTGTGAAACTAAGGCAAGGGAGCAGGAGTTTCGTGAAGTGATCCTAGATGCTCGGAGAATGTTTATCCGCCATTTTTTAACCTTTCTGGAAGACATCTTTAAAATGTTCCTGAGCCAGAACGTGTCAGAAGCTATTGCAGCCTTTCAGAAAGATGAAGCGAATGTCATGCAGCTCGTTGAATGGTGCAAAAATGGCCAAATGGATGAAGAACAAACAAGAAGGTGCATTGATGTTTTCAACAGGGTAACGGAGCTACTGGCGAAGATGATGGGAAAGGCCAAATTTGAATATGTCTTCAAATCTCTAAGAAAGAGATGCGAAGAGATGAAAGATCAGACGAGACTGAGCGATTGCCTCACGTCCTTGGGGCTAAAAGAAGTATTCAGCTGTTCCTGTCCTCCAATTGGTCCGTGTGCTTTACACGCTGAAATAGCCAAAGAATACTTCACGCAGGCTGACCGTATCCAACGTAATCTTGGAATTAAAAAAGGGAACAGCCGAGCTCAGTGCCTTGCCAAACTTGGTCGATGTCTCGCCACAGAAGGCTTTTTTGAGGAGGCAAAAGAAAAAGTCCAACAGGCAATCAGAATTCGATCGGAAGGACAGGATGACGACGTTATGCTCGGTGCAACGTATAATGATCTGGGAGGTAGGTGCACAAAATGGTTAGGTACCAAATTAATTTGCGAGCGCATTGATCATACATTTTGCAGGGCAGTTTGTGGGATCGTATTTTAAGATTGTTTTGAGCATTTGCTTACGTATGAATCTTCAAAATCGATGAATAAAGAGTCACAATTGACAATGCGTTACAGATTGTGGCCTGTGCTCTGAGTGAAAAAAGCAAGAGAAGCATCCTAATCCTCCATTATGATTTTAGCCTCTCATTAGTCAAGATTCAGCCTAATAGCCGTCATTCATTTAGTCTGGCTCTTGACAGGATCCTTAGAACACCGAGAAGGTGCAAAACTCTGAAATGTATTGAAAAGTGTCCTTATAATGTTTGTAATCAACCACTAGATAGCATCTAGCATAGTCTGGCATAGTCATAGCATAGTCTGGCCCTTGACAAGATCCTTAGAACACTGAGAAAGTGCAAAACTCTGAAATGTATCGAAAATTGTCCTTTGTTTGTAATCAACCACTAGATGCTATCTAGTGGTTGATTATAAACATTACAAGGAACGAAATCCTTCACATGTATTCTAATGCAAAATACTTTAAAGGGGTCACGGCTACTTCAAAATCTTTTCTTTAAGACAACAAAAATCACTTTTACTACCTTTCTTAATGATCTTCATGGTCAGCCGAAAATGACTAAATTGGAATTATTGTATCTTTGGAATTATTGTAATATTGTATCACTTCTTGAAGGATAAGAATGCTTTACAAATTCAATGATGAAACTGTGATTCCCTCGGTAGTGGTCCTTTCGCTCAAGGGAAATCATGAGCAGGCAATCAAGGTCAGAGAAAGAAAGACGCTACCCATTTACAGAAGAACACTGGGTAAACATCCTTTCACTGCAACCGTCCTCAACAGTCTGTCAAACAATTATTTTGCCCAGGGAAAGTACAACACTGCCGAACTATATTCGAAAGACGCGTTGGAGATTCGGCTCGAGTTACTGAAGGACCATCGAGACACCGCTAAGTCGCTTTTTGACCTTGCGATGGTTCATAAAATGAAGAAAGAATTCGAACCAGCCAAGGTTTGTCTTGAAAGATGCGAGGCCATGCAAAAGAAAATATTGGATGAGGGAGACGACGCTTTTAAAAGGTAAACAACTGTCTATCACTATAAACTTTTCGTTTCATTAGGGCTCCTTTAGGCATGCAGGTGTTGATGAATTAAACATTAACACCTTTACCCACCTCCTTAATTCTTTAGCTACTGAGATCTCATTCTTAATTCTCCTCTCTGGTGGCTTCATATTTTCTTGTGGATTAGTTACAAGAATTTGGTGTTAGATCAAAATAACTTCTACCTGATAAGTTTGAGAATTCTCATTACTTGTTTGCTGGACAATGTGTGGATATTATTGGGAGAAGTTACATGTTAATCACTTCGGGGAGTTAAAGGGTTAAGCATTAAATTTTCCGAGTTTTTGGTTGATGTGCCTTTCCTCGCACAGGACCAGGAAAGAATTGGAAGAATTAAAGGAGCATCTATTGGGAGCCATGCAAGGGTACTCCTGAAATCCGGTAACAAACTCTGACAGAGAATCTCTTGATGTGAACCGTGTAATCTTGTCCAGTTCTGAGTGTCTTCAAGTGTACCAAGGCAGTACTACTTAGAAGTTCCGCAAGAATGATGATACAGTCACTTCTGCGTGACGTCTCCTCTTAAGCAATCGTCTTAGTTTAAAATGTAGGTAGTTATGGAACATTCTTTCTCCGTCACAGACATCTCCATTTTTGTCGAATTTGAGTCTGTTATGATCATGCATCAGTCACATAAAACATTCAGTCATTAACTGAATGAGACTTGAAAACAAGAGCTGAAAATTTAAATGATGGTTGCTATCATTATTATAGTGAACGTCCTAGGTCAAGTTTCACTTCACTGGACCGTTTTAGTTTCTTCGTAATGGTGTAAATAGGTGTGGTTTAAAGAAAGTGCCGTTGTTTTGGACAAGTGAGTCTGGCTATTTCCAGAGATCCTAGCCGGGAAGATTCTTTCTAGGCGTAGTCCTTTCAGTTAAGTGCTAACGATTGTATATATGTATAGATATTTAGAAACTTTTCGGCTTGTTCTTTACTGATTCAATTCAATTTAGAATAGGTGGTATTTCACTAAAAAAGAAACAGTAATCGCAATTGATGGAGGGTAGCCTATCCAAGACATTCAAGGAATTTTAGATATCTTGCCCGTGTAACGTGTAAGTGTTTTACTGACTTTATAATAATGAGAATGGTAACGGTTAAGTATTGCTAACTTTTATTATACCCCATTAGTTTGAGTTAAGAACATTAAAACAACATTTGTGATGTTGCTGACAGCTTTTAAATTCCTTGTTAAATTTTAAATAGATTAAAAAACTGAAATAATCCAACAAGGTCAGTAAAACGCCTCAAAAAGACAAGGTTTCTGATAAATAAGTAATTGTTGGTTGACATCATATAATCATGAGGCTCGATTCGATAGTTTCTACTACTGACACGAACGTCCGAAAGGACTCCATCATCCTCGTTCCCACAAAGGTACAGCAAGACGGAAATTTCGTCTTCAAACGCGAATCAAGGGCTTTGAAAGAGGACATGGGCGCTGTATGCTTTCCTCCGAACTTCGTGTTCGCATTGACTTCGTTCCTTTCTCAGCTAAACCTATCGGCAAATCATGATCCATACCTGTAAAACCCGTCAGACTTGTTTCATACAATTAACCAACAGTGTAAAATAAACTGATCCAGATGTCCAACCACTTCAGTAATAACATCAAAAACAGAACCCAGAGTTACAAGTTTTCTGTGTGATTCTTGTCATTACAGCATGTTCACCGCCTAAAGTTATTTTAAGGTGACTTTCCTCCTTAACCACCAGCATCATCTGATTTCGTGAGTTTTTATTTTTCTTCGCTGAGCATGCGTTCCTCTACCTCTTTTATGGTTCTGTTCGATTAGATCGTTAGATATAAGAGTTTAATTAAAAGATTTTGTGAATACCTCTAGATTTCAGACTGAACACGAGGCAACTGCTTCATCTTGTTAGGGCTTATCCCGGTTTCGTTTGCGATAATTAGCCAAGAGTAACTAACACTTACTGTATAGCATGTCGGTCTATCGGTTCCTCACCGTCACAGTCATCCTCATCATCCTCATTGTCATTATATTCATCGTCATCGTCATTGTCGTCATCGATGTCGATGACGTTATCTTCGATGACGATACCTTCGTTATCGATATGATTGTCATTGTCATTATCATAACCTCGGGCCTCTCGATTCGGAATCCAGGCGGCGTTAACCATATTTGACCATGATGCCTCTTACAGCTGGAATTTGCAAGAATGAAACCTAGAGGCAGTGTTGAGGAAATTTGCAACATTTCACGAGACCAAAGACATAATAATTTTGTTTACAGAAGGTAAGATCTTTACTGTTTTATGTTCGCTCACACTGGACGTGAACAACGCAAAAAGGTTTTAGGGTAAGGTTTTTAGCTGTAAGGTCTTAAAATCGGAAGCAAGTAAATTCAATTTCCTTTGTTTTTAGCAGACTTGTTTCAGACACTGAAAAATGTTTCCCAAGCTAGATAAGGACGCGGCCTGTCGTGGTACCAATAGAAATGAGAAAGAGTATGTCTCTTGACAAGCCCTGAAGCATCGTACAGGGTTACCGTGTAAACTAACCTTTCAAGCTCGCTGATCATGGTAGGGTCATCCAGAACCCCTTGCATGCTTTTTTGAGAACCATCCCGAGATCAAACAGTACGACATCCTCGAGACGTTGAACAAATCTATTTTCCTCAGCTTTTGATAGATCGTAATGTCGACGTATTTCCAAGCCTATTCTTTGTATGGGCTGATTAGCTGTGATTGTCAAAGTCGCCAGAGGTTCGTCGGCTGAAGCAGTTGGCTGCGGAAGAAAGGATTTCGTCGTCGTTGGAGCTTCCTCTCGAGAGCTGCGGCATGTCATGGATCTGACATCGATGATAATACGAAGGGGAGCTGTGATAAGAAGAATTACTTTGGTCAGAATATCATGGTAATCACTTCAACTTCGTCATTCTCTCTGACGAAGGGCTAACACTCCAAACGTCAGCTTTGAAACTCTTTACGGTGGCCAATTTACGTTATCAACTCAGTTGATAATACTAAATTACCTAATCTCTATCCAAGCAAATGAACTCTATTTCACTCTAAATTACCCTGTTACACTCTCCCACAGACGCAGCACCACAGTTTCATAGAAACTTTCTCTTATAATGGCAAAGTAGGCTATATAATTCAATATTCACTGAATTTCTTAAAGTAAGCCAGTCTCTTCCTTAAACCGACCCCCTCCTTCTGCCGATGAAGAGCCAGCCTGTTTGTCACCAATTCGCGAAGCTGTTCATTTTGATTCCCCAGGTCTTGAATTTGCTCCTCCACTCGAGCGAACCCTGATGCAAGACTTTCTTTTGTGATCATGTCTTTCTGATACATTTCCTGTAGTTTCTCGGCATTTCTTGCAGCCTCTGGGGTTAAGGGATCATGCCGCAGCCTGTTGATTGCTTCTTCCCATTCAAGTTTTGTTTCTTCGCTGATATGGGAAGCTATACGTAAAAGGACTATTTTGATTTCATCCCAAAGTGAACAAAATTCTGCATCACTCGACTCTCCGCTGTGAAACCTATGAATATTATCATTGCAGTAAAACTTAATTCTGACGATGTCTGCAGTCGAGCTAAAATCACCTGTGCTTGGGGGACAATCCCATCCGCTGCACAGAGGAGGTAGTTGCGTCGGACAAAGAGTTTTTAATAGTAGAGAAAGGAGGCTGATGTCAAAGTCTCTTCATTCTTTAAGCAATCCTGGTGCTGTATAAACAAGATCACGTTGAGACTTCAGAAGAACGTAGCGCAACTTTTGCCTGGTGGCAGACCCACTGAGTTTGTTGCCAATATTTTTCTCTTGGAAGTGAAAGTGTTAATGAGGTGAAATAATTATCTTATTGGTTTCGTATTCAGGATGGTGACTTCCTGGATCAAATATTGAAAAAGGCTGATCTAGTACCTGAGGATATTTTGGGAGTTATCACAATTGCGGTAAGAACTAGTTTATATTTTATATATATTATGTAGAGCAGATAGTTGGACAATTACACGTGTAGTCCAGGATTAATGTACACAGTATTACCTCAAGGATAAGAAAAACCTTGAATTTTGAGAAAGGGGAATTTTACGTCCAAAATTATGCTGCAGCCATCAAGGCTGAAAAAAGAAAAGAAAGATGTAAAATCCAGCTTTATTTATGGGATTGGATTCAAATTTAGGTTTTCTTGCACTGTGCAGAGAGAGCAAGGAAAACCACATGCTCAAAAGGTAATCCTCCTTTCTGTGGAATAGTTAGACATGTTGCTCTCTATGTATTGTACTTGTCTGGCTATAAATTTCTGTTCAAACAAGACTTTGCATATGCAGGGCTCTAAGATCAATTTTTGGGTTGTGAAATATGTTTCTTACCCAGGTGTCAGTTGTATGAAAATTGTTCTCTTACAGATTTTAAAGGTTTAAGCTACCTTAGAGATAACCACAATATTATACACAGAGGTAGGTGTTGTAACCATGGTAAATTGTTATTGGTACAAAATTGCTTGTTCCATCCAGAAGGCAACATCCTCTTACTAATGAGTGCTGCAGTGTACATCTATTTAATAATATTATTAATGCAGTGTACATCTATTTAATGATAATATATAGATTTAGCCACTGATATAATTATCGAATGATTAACATTTGATTGTTTTTGTTACCGGTACTACTTAATTAAGAGTGTAATGGATTTATTACCATACTGCAAGTTTTTTTCAGTGATGAGGTTGAATGATTATGCTTTACTACTTTTCAGCAGGATTGTTTGATGCTTCTGCTACATTCAGTCAAACCTGTATTAAGCAGCACCATATTAAGCAATCACCCTGTATTAAGCTGTTGGTAGTTTAAGTCCCAAAATCTTTTCCCATGAATTGCTGTAATTTTCACCTAAAGCCTGAAATACAGACAGGCCCAACAGCCTATTTGAACAGTCACTTAAAGCAGAGCCACACAAATAAAACTCAGAGTAACCTTTCAAGTCAGTTCATTCATTCTGTGTTTATCTTCCAAAATCAATGTTAGCACCTTAAGTTAAAATGTCCAAAGGGTATTAAAAATTATCTTTCTTCTTTGGATTGTTAGGAAAATATTATGTGCGAACATCATGCAAGTCATTTGCTGGTCACCTTTATTGAACAGTCACCCCACCATTCCCCATGGGTGACCACTTAATACAAATTGGACTGTAGATTGCAATGGGCAACCATCCAACTCACTTCTTGACAAAGATGTGAATCAAAGCAGTTGAGATATTGCATGCCTTCTATGATAGCTTTCCCTTCATTATTGATAGTGACCTAAAGTTGTGAGACAATTGATTAAATAAATTTATTTATCATTTGTACACCCTTGTGAACTGAATTCCCGGTTTTCTGGGAATTCCTAGGAATTCTCAAAAATTCCCAATTATGCAAATTGGAACTTCTGGGAAAGGAAGACTCCAGTTTTGTGAAGACTTGGAATTCCTAGGAATTCTCAGCTATACAAACTACCTATAATTTAAGAAGGGTGGAATTCTTGGGAATTTCTGGGAATTGAATTTGAGGCAATTTAAATACCCTGAGGTCCACATAAATTCTAAGAAATTTTCAATACCTTGAATGTGAAGGTTTTAACAAAAAGAGTAATTTCAGATGCTTAAAACTTTGGCTCAATAAAAGGTATGCTATACAAAATTTACCAAGAGATATACATACATGTATATGTTTATAACTTAAAGATCATGAAATTTATTATTCAAACTAAGTTTTAGTAAATCTCTACATTAATATGGATTTTCTCATGAACCAGTAGTCAATTATGTTAAATGGAATTGTCAATTAACCCAATGTACTCATATCACAGATTTGCTTTCTAACCTCAAAGGATTCTTGGATTCCATGATCATAAAATATCTTTATTGTGATGCAAAATGTCTCATGTTCACTGATGTGCCAAAATCATCAAACGTTCATTAGCTGTTTCTTGGTACACAACTTCCACAATAATTAACAATAATTACATTGTTATCTACACTTAAAGAACTTTGTTAGTTATGAACTTAAGTTACTTCCCTAACCTACATTACTGGTTGCCTTTGTTAAAAAACCTTGGAACAGTCAAGCTCAGTTGCCTCAAACACTGTCAGAGACTTTTTGCTGACATTTTTATTTTTTGTTGACATTATTTTTTTCTTTCTTCATGATTGTTGTTGCTGTTTTTTTTTTCAGTTTTTTTGCTCTGTTTTTGTGACTGATTGCTGTAATCTGTTTTGCTGATTTTATTCTTACAAATACTTGTGGATCATCCACACACTTTGCAAACATTTGGCATGCAGACAAGACAGAGGTCGTCAATGTTCCCTTTGAGAAAAAACTCCTTTTAAATGACGTCTTCAGTTTACGTTATTTGAAACTCTGATCTGAAAATATTTTTAAAACAAGACTTGTTAGTAGTGAGAAGTACAAACCAAGTTTCCTTTCATAACTTAATGTCTTATGTGTCACAATCACTGGATCTCCCAAAAAATATTACATCTTTTTATTTTTGGTGCAAAATACAAGTCCTTCTTTATATACAAATGAAAAGTGCAAGTCACACTTCAATGATAACAGCTCTAAAGTTTACTTGTTGTTCTTCTCTGTCTGTCAGCTATCAACAAAATTGTTTTATACTTTGGACAGTGCACAACTACTTGTGGACCAGAGTTCCAACGCACCTCTGTAATCGCATATAGTTAAATCTGTCTCTTGTACAAATGTTTTTCCTTTGTAAGACGCACTGGGATCATCTATGTATCTCTTATACTTCCTAATGTGGTATCCTTCTTTTATAAATATGAGGGTAAAAGACGATTTGTAATCGCATTCAAAATTGTGATTGGCTTGTGTTATTTCTCACCTTTGCCATGAACACAACTCAAGTGAGTTTCGAGTCTTTGTTTCCTCGACAACTTTCTGCCACAAATCGTGCATTTGTAGTACAATCGATTCTTGTCGATTATTTCTACATAGAGTGAGCTCACATCATTATTTATATCACCAAGGTATCTATCGTCTAGAAGCGTAGAACCGGTCGGAGAAGTCAGAACAAAGTTGTGCACTTCAATTAACACTGCAATCGGCAAGCCAGCGGATTCACTTTGTTAGCCAATGACAAGTCGTAAAAGGTCCACGTGATCATGCCCGTGTCGGAAACAAAGAAGACTCCATTTGGCGCTCATCTTTGAATGTACTTTTCATCGGTTGATCACTTTTCTCAACTGTTTCGCTAAAGTATATGATGTTCGAAAGACATCATAAAAACTAAGCTCCTCGTGCCTCTGTATGTGCTGGTGCCTGTCTACACAACCACCGCGGATGAAAATAAACATTCAATGAAGAGAGAAAAATAAGCAACTCTACTGTTAAAGAGAAAAGGAAAAACGACAACGACAATGAACAACTTTAAAGGTGAGCATCGATTTTATTTTCATCGTTTTACGAATGTTTGCTTTCAAAAACAATAATTTTGAGGCTAATATGAGACGGAATTTAAGCTGTTTTGATTTATAGATTTCATAAAGCATAGTAATTTTTTATTTGACTGTTACATATTTTAAATCAGCGCTCGATTAAGCGCAATTTGTAATTAAAAAACGGCGATTTTTTTTGAAGGTTTGAGTAAAGACTTAAAAAAAAAAAATTCAACTTCTTGAAAACAAAGCGAATAGTCCCGAAGGTAATCTATTGTTTGCGCTATTGTTTTTTGGTACAAATAATGGTCGAGTGGCCATCTGTAAAGCTACGATTTTGAAAGTTCGTGGTGAGTAAAAATTACGATATTCGTTACGTGATCAAAATCTTATAAAAGAATAGATGTAACGGGTTGAATTAAGCTTACATAACGCTCGGCGCAACTGAAACTAGAATAATTCTGAGAATCGAATCGGTCACTTGCATGCCGCAGTTTTTTAAGCTTATGCTTTACAATGAAATAAATCTATCAGTAAGGTTTCAAGATTCCTTTAGTCACGTTTGGGAACACTCAAGATTCATAATAGGAACTGTTATTAAACAAACCTTATTACATAAAGAAGCCCTCCTTGGTAAAAATAAAATATTTTATTCAGCCCTCTTTTAATAAAATCTATGGGAGAGATGTACTAACTCCAATATAAAAGTAATTCAATATAAAAGAGATTTCTCAATTTGAGAATCCAATGAATGCCCTTTTCCTTATAGATGTCTTAAAGACCTGGTCTGAGCTTTAAATATATATATCTAGATTTTTTTTTTTCAAATTCAGATGTTATGGAATCCAGATACAAAATGGTCAAGCTTCTTGTAGACAACCTCATTCAAGGCCAACTCACTGTGAGCCCAAGGAAAAAAATACAAACAGCAGCTAAGTTTGCAGTTTAGGATAACTTCATTCTAATATATTGTTACAGTTACAACAGGATTTTAATTAAAAAATCAGTTTTGTTTAACTGTAATTAACCCCTTCACTCCCAAGAGTGCTTGGTTTTCAAATATAATTTAAGATATTGTATTTTATGGAAAAGAATCAACAGATTTTATTCACAATTTGTGTCAAACCAAATTTAATGATTGATTAGGACTATATTATATGAATAGCTGTAATTGAGGATTAAACTGTATGAATTTTTCAAGAAAAGAAAAATAAATCAAATTCCATCCTAATATTACTACATGTTGATATTAATAATTAATAAAAAATATTTTACATGTAAACCTTAATGAAGCTTGTAAATAAATTTCATTGAATACTTGAATTTTAGCTGGGTTTTTTTAAATTTAAAGTATTTATTTTATATCATTAGCCTCAAATTTTTACTTAAAATTCCCAGTAATTCTTGAATATTCCTAGAAATTCCTAGGAATTTTTTAAATTTACAGCTTTTCAGGGAAAGTCATTGGTGCTCTGAGTGGCTATAGACTTGGAATTTCTGGGAATTTCTGGGAATTTCTAGGAATTTCTAGGAATTTCTAGGTTTTTAGAACCAGAGTTGTTATGGTTGGGAATTCCCAGTCTGAATTTACCGTGAAAATTCACAAAAATCCATTTTGCAAGGGCAACTAGATAGTTTTGCATACCTGTGAGCTCTCTCCGTCCACATCACAATCTCTTACTAACTGTAACATTTATGGTTGTCAGTGAGTTGTGAAGTAGAGGGAAAAAACAGTAAAGTAGATGGCAAATTTCATGATTACCAGCTCTTATTGAAACTTCTGAACATGTGCGATTGCTGCCTCTAAAAGCTGAAATCATTGGAATGTATGAAGCCCAATTTTTAACATTATTTACCTAGTATGATTTACCTATCATAGTGGAACCATATTCTTGCCTCCTAACAAATTTAGGCATGTCTTGTCAAATTTAATAGTGTAATCCGGTAAAATTGTGGAATACTCCAACTTCATAAACTTGCTCAAAGTAGTGTGATCATCACAACAAGTGTTTCTTTTTGTTAATCAGATGTGAAGCCCTCAAATATTTTAGTAAACTCCTGCAGTGAAATCAAGCTCTGTGACTTTGGAGTCAGTGGACAGTTAATTGACTCAATGGCAAATTCTTTTGTTGGCACATGATCTTACATGTTGGTAAGGAGAATATGTTGATAAGTTAAGTAAGTGAATGGTAGTTTTGGTATTATGTACTAAAAGAAATTACATGTTTCTAACCTTTATACCTCCTTGGAATGACCAATGAGTAATTTCTCCTTACCATATCAATAGCATTTCAACCAAAGAGGTGACAAGGAGAGAGAAAATATCATCTGGGGATATTGTTTGATTCAAGGCCAAATTCTCATAGCTAGAATTATGATAGGTGTATAGCACACTGTTAGGTGAATTGACAGTGAGATTTTGGGAGTGAAAGGGTTAAAATGTAACAGTTAAAATCCAACATGGAAGCTAAGAAAACAAGAAAACAATCCACAGAGAAGTTAAACTGAGGTGGAAAATGCATGATAAGGAAGGCTTAAAGATACTTGAAAGGAGATACATGGTACATGTATGTCATTCATAGTTTGAGTAAGGTCTGCAACCTAGAAAATTTCCTTTTAATCAAATAAACCTTAGAGATTATTTTGTCCAAGTGCATGAACTCTGAAAAGTAAGAATAAGCCATGAAAAGAGAACTTAAGATACAGAAGATTCACCTTATTTGCAATTAATCTTTGACATTTTAAATTCTCAGCCTGAAAGACTTCAAGGAGCTAACTACACAGTTCAATCTGACATTTGGAGTTTTGGATTATCATTGATTGAGATGGCAATTGGAAGATATCCAATTCCACCACCTGGAGAAAACCAAAAAAGCACAAGTCCATCACATCTAAAGAGAATACCTCCAGGAACAAGGCCACCTAGTGGTGTGAGCAATGATG
Source organism: Pocillopora damicornis (assembly GCF_964200805.1). Classification (NCBI taxonomy): domain Eukaryota; kingdom Metazoa; phylum Cnidaria; class Anthozoa; order Scleractinia; family Pocilloporidae; genus Pocillopora; species Pocillopora damicornis. Next base: position 1,616,864 of record NC_142673.1, on the reverse strand, counting down.
CAAGGCCAATGGCGATATTTGAATTACTGGACTATATTGTGAATGAGGTGATGCCAAAAGTCTTAACAGTAAACTGATGAAAGTCGTGTGAATCAATTTTTAAGGAATTTATCTTGCGAGTTAGTTAGAGGATGTGCATAAAATTTGTGTAAACAGAGTAAGCAAGTTGAATTGCTTTTCTTCCCTCCATTGTTCTGACTAACCAAATGTTTGAGTAACATATTGGTTGATCAGTTTGATCTCCTAATAATATCTTTGGAGAAGCGTGCATTTTTGTGTTGATGTAAAGTTTGCAGCAAGTTCAGGATTGCTGCATTGTGTAATCATCTCCTTTACTGCTGGGAAAATCTTTGTAGAAACTATGGTATATTATTGTCACTGAAGTTATACATTTTTGTTCTTTATTGGATAGCCTCCTCCCCAGCTACCACCAGAGCAATTTTCAGAAGAGTTTTGTGAGTTTGTCAACAAATGGTAGGCGATGTTTCCCACACTCTTCCATATGATGGTTATGAATGATAGTTATTGTCAAACTTGGACATAAATGTGTAGGGGAGTAAGTTGTGGTATATCCAGTTGCACTGGAGATCAGGACATTCTAGAAAACAGCTAAATCTCACAGTAATCTATTTCAATCTGTTTCAGTCTTGTTAAGAATCCTTCAGAAAGAGCTAACCTCAAAGTGTTAATGGTAAGTTCTGTATTCTGTGGAAAACATTTATTTTAAAATAAACTTGGAACTTTTCTTAGGAATTTTACAATAGCATCATGATTTTACCTTTTGAAATGGCAGCAAACCTCACCTTCAGTATGGCATGTAAAGGCAGCATTGAGTTCCAAACAGAAAAGTGAATAATTCATGGCCTGTATGAGGGGTAACAGGTGATGGGTGAGCATCCTATCCAGAGATTGGGCTTATAAGGCAGATTTGTGGTTACACAATTTTACTGTAGAACATTTTGCCAAAGAAGGGAACAACCTAGAAACATAAACTTCCCCCTCTACATTTGAAAACTCTGCTGGGTCTTTCATCTAACCAGTTATTTTGCCCAAATATGAAACTGAAGGACTTAACCCTTTATGCCCCAAAATCAGTATACACTTTCTCCATGGTGCTCTCTGTACATTTCCTATAGTACTGAGAAAATTTATTTAACAATCAAGAACCTCTAAAGTTGGTTATTATTTCTTTTATCATCATGACCTTACTGTTTGCCTCAAGAGTGATACAGTGGAGTGAAACTGGATGCTAGTCACTCTTAGAGATTAAAGGGTTAAGGTTGCTTTATTTTTAAAAAGGTGGAAAACCAAAAGTGTCACTAATAGCCCCATCCAGAAATTTATGTGTTATACTTTTTACCAGTACTGTTTATGAGATTAGCTGTAAGTTGGACAAAGGTAGCTTTCTTTTTGACTCTGGTGCTGGTGAGATATTTGGTGGTTGAGTGATGTGTTATTTTGTTCATGTTGAGTGGAGTCTACATTGGTTTTAAAATGGGACTGATTTCCAGAATAAAAGAGGGTTGCCTCAAAGCAAAATCATCTAATTGAAAAAGCCTTAAAGACCATTGCTCTTTTACTCTGTCTTATTCTTCCAGGATCATGTCTTCATCAAGATATCTGAGTCAAAAAAGGTGGATTTTGCTGGCTGGGTTTGTTCAGTTGCTGGTCTATAGCGAGTGACTGGTTGCAATGCTTACTGATGAAAATGAAATGAATTGGAGTATTGGCACAGAACAAGCTTAGTACTCTTATTTAACTTGCATCAAGAAAATGACGGAATACATGAAAAGGTCTTATATGCATTGGAATCTATTAATTGTGGTGTGTATTGGATTCAGAGCAGCAAAAAACTGCCCTGTTTTGGGAGGGAATGTAAACAAGTTGCAGACTCTTGGAGATGCAAACAATTATCAGAGTTCTTCAGGTATAGAGATTTCCACTACCCTGTGACTGGACGCCTTTGCATTGCAACAGTGCTGTTTACCAGGGAGTGCTTAGGAACTAAATGAAGATCTCAAAATCCTAGATAAGGCAATGATAGGATGGGACCAAGAGGGGTGGAGTTGGGCTAGGTGTTACATGTCCCAAGTCGCCCCATCCTATCAGTCATAACTCTAGTTGCATGAAAAATAAGTGGATTTCTTTCTAATAATGTGATTATTGTATATTATTAGCTTTTTGGTGTATGCTGTAATTTCTTACTTTAGTTTTATTGAGGTACTATTCAAGGGTCACATTTAAATTGTTAAAAAAAAAGGATGTAAAATCCTAATTGTAACCTCCTCCCTTAAGAGGTATTCCTTGATAGGCGTTCTCATTTGTGAGTACACCTACGTTCTTACCCCCTTAGTCTACATGCTCCCTCAATTAGATCACATTTGCACAATAGTTGGAACAAGTCGAGAATGGAGCAAGATTTTTCATCAAATTCTTCTCACCCAGTATTCCAAAATGTGCAGAGCTGTGATTAACTATGTGAAGAACTGAGAAGGAATTCTCAATTTTTTTTCCTATTTTCTTTCTATTTTTTTTTTTTTTAATTACAGATTTCTTTAATTTGGCCAGATTGAAAAGGTTGATTGATTTTTCTCTCACTCAAGTCTTAGAGTGGAAAAATTACTCCCTAGAAGTGAGCTTACTTTAAAGGCGCTGAAATATTGTATAAGCTCGGAGATAATTAAAAAGGATGTTACAAGAATGACTGTCGTAGGAATCAGATATGACAGTTGCTGTACTAAATCATAAATTACTTTTTTTTTTGCATCGTCGTGGAGGACATAATAGTCGTCACATAATAGGGAGACTTCTCAGAAACATAGCTATTGGTACAAATGCATGCACATGCAGAGTTCCAATCTACACCTGACTCTTTTCAAAGAGGTTGGGAAGAAGTGCTTGAGTCCCACGTTCTTGAGAGAACATGGGCCTGTTTCTGGAGAGAGGAAGTCTCTTTATGACCCCGAAAAAGCAGTTCTTTTATTTCTGTCTTTCGTTCAATTTGACAGTTTTGAAAAGCAAACGGGAAATTTCTGGATAGGAAACAAAATGAAATGTTTAAATCTTTTTTAGCTAAAGCCTTGACTGTTTTCCTTACATTTGAATTGCAAGATATTACTTTGGGTCTGTATAATTACCTTTCCACGTGACGCCAACATTCTGTGATGGAGCACTTTAATGAGAGCATTTGGTGGTTTAGTCAACTGTAGATACATTAAGTTTGCATGCTTCGGTAAATATGAGATACAAATGTAACTCCCTGTAAACGAGGAGACATTATAACTATTGAAATTTCTTAAAGTTTTGTTTATTCTGACGTCTTTATATTGCATTTGTTGGACTTTTTTATTGCTTATTCTGAACCTAATCATTTTAATTTTACATTGTTACAATTTCGAATGTTTAAACTTACCAATTTGCGACCTTGCCCCAAAATATAGCCAAGATCATGGGCAATGGTGTCTGTGATTTAGGTTATCATTTTATGTTGTTCATTATTAGTTCTCAAGTTCAAAACTGCAGAAGATATTCTTTAGAGAGCCAAACTTCAGGGGACAATCAATGATGTTTTTTCTACAGAAATGAAAACTCGAGGACAGTGTGGAGTTATTTCTCGTTTAACTTTGGGCAAACCTTTACGTTCTGTTACCTTCGACTGATCTTTCTTTTTAATGATGCGAAGGTTCAAAACTTGTTACCCCTTTCAAAATTTTCACAAATGTTTAAAGTATGATATTTTTTTGCTAGGAGTGAATTTTGGTTCACAACAACGACACAGAAATGGCTTTCAGCCATTATACTAAAAGTAGGCCGACTGTCGACTGAGATGAAGCAAAAAACAAATTCAGTGGATGAGGTCCATTGAAGAGGACTGGTTGCTTGGTTGAAAAGCAAGTGAATTGTACACTGTCTGTATTGCCTCTAAATGCCCTTTGATTCCTGGGCTGAAGCATTGGCTGCTCAATGCTGCGACAATTTGTGATTGCATATTATTTGAAACATGTAAACTTTCAGCGTTTGGTGAGATAAATTTTTTAGTACAAATGATCAGTTGAACTGGTTAGAAATATAGGAAGGGAGGGGCTCAGGGAGAGGCTCATCCTACACCAGACCAATCGCATACCCCTCTTTGTAGTCCCCTGCGTAGTTCATTGGTACAAACAAACCTGTTTTCAATCTCAACAAAGCAAAGCAAATTGGATGTTACTTCATTTTTGGCTGACCTCGGAATGCAATAAATGTACTGTCGTATGGAGTAAATGGGAAGAAAAGTAAACACTATGCAATATCGTTTTAACCAAATATTCGATTTTCTTAACTATGAGTGCAAACTGTTGAGGGGTAACCGGTTTTTGTTGGAAAAACCTTAGGGATCAAGGTTTCTATGCACTATTAGTAAACTATCTGCCGCAAGATTACAGAAAAACGTCACATGCATCATTACAGATCAATTTATATCAATGTTTGGAAGAGTAAGCGTTCTTTTGGGTAAAAAGGCATTCTGAGAGTTTGCGACACTATCGCCAGATGGCCAGTGGAAGTAATCAAGACCCTTTTCGAAATTTGGCTGACCTTGGAATGCAATCAATGTACTGCCGTATGGAGTAAAAGAGAAGAAAATTCAACATTATGCAATATCGTTTTGGCCAAATATTTGGTGTTCTTAACTAAGAGTGCAAACTTTAAAGGGTAACCGGTTTTAGTTTGAAATTAGAAGCGTCCAGTAATAACTGAATAGGGAAGAAAAAGAGTTCAGACTCTCGATTTCCATCCATTTTCTTCTCTAATCATCTTGATTCCACATATCCCGATGTAATCACTCTATTTATTGAAGTATTTCATCAGGTGTAATTGCGGTGGAAGCAATTAAAATAACTGAATCACGGGCCTTCTTTTGATACTTCAGCAACTCAGAGGGATCAAGGTTTCCATGCACTATTAGTAAACTGTCTGCCGCAAAATAATGGAAAAGCGTCACATGCATCATTATAGACCTATATATATCAATGTTTGAAAGAGTCGGCGTTCTTTTGGGTAAAAAGGCATTCTGAGAGTTTGTGACACTAAGGCCAGGTGGCCCGTGTAAGTAATCAAGACCCTTTCCGAAATCGTGGGAAAATACACTAAAAATACGACGAAAGACTCGATACGACCTTGAATGAAATTTAACTATAGTTTTGGACCGTAAGCATGATGGAAGACGCCTCGGTTCATTTTTAGGTTCAGGAGACCATTTAAAGGCGAGTTGGGGGATTAGTTGACCGGAGAGGAAAAAACAATTTGGAGTTATCGCCTATTTAACCCCAGCATTTATAAAGTTAAGAGATTTAAACGGTCTGATGGTTCCATCAATCAGAACCGGGTTCTTCGGACTGTGATGTATTTACAAGAAGTCTTCGTCGTATTTTCAACCTCAGTCAGCGCTACATAACCGGGTTCAGTGAAAACAAGGTAAGAAAAGAACATTTAAGGTTTAACTGTAAAAGTTACATTACTCTGAGGTTTCAGACAGGTTTTACCGGGTCCGTTTGGAATTTAAAAGATCAGTGCACTTACGTTCGACTCGGCTAATTTCGATCACAATCATAATTTGTAATTGCTTGACTACTCTATGGGATTGACGATAGAAATTTATTTAAGAGACGTTTCAGTGAGCCAACCAAGCACATTCCTATCGATTGTAGAGGAATTTCAAAGTTATGAGACATGGCAATATTTGTTGACGCACCAAGGTCTGTAATTTCCGCTTTCACTCAGAATGCGTGGAAATTGCACTTAAATGTTTAATACCCTTACAGGGTGAGGTCTTTGGACGATTTCTGTGTCACTATGTAGCTGCTTTTCATTTAAAACGAGGTAAATATCTGGCAGTTTGAGGAATGATCATTTAAGTGCAAGTAACCTTTCGAAACATGCCGTGTTGTCGTGTTCGGACCTGTCCAAACTTCGTGAATAGTTAACATTCAATTTGGTCAACGGTCACTTCGTGAATTACCATTAAATTTCATTTACGCTTGCTTTAGGAACTTTTAAGGTATTCCAAAAGATCCTCTGTCGATTACTTATGGAGTCATTCTTGCTCAGGTTCAACTAATGTAGTTCTAAGATTCCAAGTTATGAGACATGGCAATATTTGTTGACGCACTAAGGTCTGTAATTTCCGCTTTCGCTCAGAATGCGTGGAAATTGCACTTAAATGTTTAATACCCGTACAGGGTGAGGTCTTTGGACGATTTCTGTGTCACTATGTAGCTGCTTTTCATTTAAAACGAGGCAAATATCTGGCAGTTTGAGGAATGATCATTTAAGTGCAAGTAACATTTCGAAACATGCCGTGTTGTCGTGTTCGGACCTGTCCAAACGTCGTGAATAGTTAACATTCAATTTGGTCAACGGTCACTTCGTGAATTACCATTAAATTTCATTTACGCTTGCTTTAAGAACTTTTAAGGTATTCCAAAAGATCCTCTGTCGATTAATTATGGAGTCATTCTTGCTCAGGTTCAACTAATGTAGTTCTAAGATTCCAAGTGCTGATTATTTATTTAAGACGGAACCATGGAAAGTACAGTAAGCTCAGTTTGTTTTATCATTTTTATGAATCTCTTGGAATTCTGTCTCTAGCTGAAAGGTGTGACATTCGCTCAATTGCGAGTTGGAAAGAATATAAGAGTTTGATCGCTACTTGAAAGTATGCTCATTCTGAAATTACCCGAAGGGCGTAAATCAATTGTACAGATGTGGTCACAGTAAAGAGAAAAAGCTCTGCACGTGAGTTTAACAATTTATACATCTCAGCGCCCTCGACAAAATATCAACATACTCAGTCAACCAAATCTGCGTGGTCTGAGAACAGGAAAACCGACCACGAGTTGTTTATGTTCCTGTTTTAAACTCAATAGGGTGAAGAACGCGACAAACAAAAGATTTCACGAGCAGAAAAAGCAGAGCTAAAGCTTCGCACGTGTGCTAAAAACTTTGTACACCTCTTAAACACCATCTTTCGGTCACCAACATTTGTCTTGTCTGACAACGGGAACACACTATTTAGAACTCAACGCCGCTTACACATGTCACATGGTATGCTGAAGTCGAGGTCTGGCGTCGTTAGAGATAGTAGAGACCTCCAGCCATTTGCTAAATTATTGAGACAAATACCGATTCCTTTTTAATCGACCTTTTCTTTTCCGTCGTTGACCGGACTGCTTAAAGTACTTAGTGCCTCAGTCGTGGCTGATAGATACGGGTCTCGAAGACACAAAAACATGATCAAATTTTATTTCACATCGGGGCAATTCTCAACCTGAGCTAATCGTTATTGGTACAGCTTGAAATAATAAAAATACCCCTGGCGGGATTCCCCGACCATGGCTGGTCTAACGGTGTGCTAAGAGTACATATGACATCACATTCAAACTGAAAAGTAGACGCAAAGTGATTAAAATGCTGTTTATCTGAATGTTGTTCATCTAAAACTCACAATTAATAAATAAAAGACTACTTGTCCACTTTTCATTTTGTACGCTAGTAGGGGTGTCTTAGAAATAAAACAGGCAGCAGGCCTCATCCCAAGGCCCCTACTCAGCTTTTTATGAAAATAAGATAAGACTACATGCATAGCCAGGTATACTTCGTTGAGAACTCAAAACTATCTGCCGCTTCCGCTTCTCTTTTTCGGAATATCACAAAAAAAACGTCACCTGCATCGATATTGACCAATATATATTTATGTTTGAAAGAGTCAGCGTTCTTTAATTTTGGGTAAAAAGGCAGTCTGAGAGTTTGTGACAATAAGGCCAGGTTGCCCGTGGAAATAATCAAGAGTCTTTCGAAAACGTGGGAAAATATACTTAAAATACGACGAAAGACCCAAACTCAATACGGCCTTGAATGAAATTTAACTATAGTTTGAATCGTAAGCATGATGGAAGAAGCCTCAGTTGATTTCTAAGTTTAGGGGACCGTTTAAAGGCGAGTTGGGAGATGAGTTGACCGGAGAGGTAAAAATAATTTGGAGTTATCGCCCGTTTTCGGCTACGTCTTAACCCCTGCAATGATCAAATAAAGAGATTTAAACGCTTTGATGGCTCCATCAATCAGATCAGTTTACAGATCTGATTGAGGAAGCGACCAATCAGAACCGTGGTCGTCGAGTTGCGATGCATTTACAAACATTCTTCAACGTATTTTCAACCTTTCAATCAGTGCTACATAGCCGGGTTCAGTAAGAACAAGGTAGGAAAAGAGCATTTAAAGTTTAACTGTGAAGATAAACATTACTCAGAGGTTTCCGACAGGTTTTACTGGGTCCGTTTGAAAATGAAAGGGTCAGAGCGCCTACGTTCGACTCGGCGAATTTCGATCACAATCGTAATTTGTATTTGCTTGACTTCTCTCTAAGGTTGATGATAGGAATTTATTCAAGAGACGTTTTAATGAGCCAACTAAGCACGTTCATATCGATTGTAGAGAAATTTCAAAGTTATGAGACATGACAACATTTGTTAACGCATCAAGGGTTATTATTTCCGCTTTCGCTCAGAATCTGTGGAAATTACAATTAAATGTTTAATACCCGTACAGGGTGAGGTCTTTGGACGATTTCTGTGTCACCATGTAGCTGCTTTTCATTTAAAACGAGGCAAATATCTGGTAGTTTGAAGGATGATCATTTAAGTGTAAGTATCATGTCGAAAAATGCCGTGTTGTCGTGTCTGGACTTGTCCAAACTTCGTGAATAGTTAACATTCAATTTGGTCAATGCAGATCAACGGTCACTTCCTAAGAACAATTAAATTTCATTTACGCTTGGTTTAAGAACTGTTAAGGTATTCTAACAGATCTTCTGTCGATTAATTATGGAGTCATTCTTGCTCATTAATCCGGTTTAACAAACGTAGTTCTAAGATTCCAAGTGCTGATTATTTAGCTAAGACGGAACCGTGGAAAGTACAGTAAGCTTGTTGTTTTATCATTTTTACGAACCTGTTGGAATTCTGTCCCTAGCTTGAAAGACCTGACATGCGTTCAATTACGAGTTGGAAAGAATATAAGAGTTTGATCGCTACTTGAAAGTATGCAAACTCTGAAATTACTCGAGTGGCGCATACCAATTGCACAATTGTGCTCACAGTACAGAGAAAAAGCTCTGCAGGTGAGTTTAACAATTTGTACATCTCAGCGCCCTCGGCAAAATATCAACGTACACAGTCGACCAAATCTGCGTGGTCTGAGAACAGGAAAACCGACCACGAGTTGTTTATGTTTCTGTTTTAAACTCAAAAGGGTGAAGAACGCGACAAACAAAAGATTTCACGAGCAGAAAAAGCAGAGCAGAAGCTTCGCACGTGTGTTAAAAACATTGTACACCTCTTAAACACCATCTTTCGGTCACCAACATTTGTCTTGTCTTATAACGGGAACACACTATCCAGAACTCAACGCCGCTTACATATGTCACATGGTATGCTGAAGTTGAGGTCTGGCGTCGTTAGAGATAGTAGAGACCTCCAGCCATTTGCTAAATTACTGAGACAAATACCGATTCTTTTTTAATCGACCTTTTCTTTTCCGTGGTTGACCGGACTGCTTAAAGTACTTAGTGCCTCAGTCGTGGCTGATACATACGGGTCTCGAAGACGCAAAAACATGATCAAATTTTATTTCACATCAGGGCAATTCTCAACCTGAGCTAATCGTTATTGGTGCAGCTTGAAATAATAAAAATGCCCCTGATAGGATTCCCCGACCATGGCTGGTCTAACGGTGTGCTAAGAGTACATATGACATCACATTCAAACTGAAAAGTAGACGCAAAGTGAATAAAATGCTGTTTATCTGAATGTTGTTCATCTAAAACTCACAATTAATAAATAAAAGACTACTTGTCCACTTTTCATTTTGTACGCTAGGAGGGGTGTCTTAGAAATAAAACAGGCAGCAGGCCTCATCCCGAGGCCTCTACTCAGCTTTTTATGAAAATAAAATAAGACTGCATGCATAGCCAGGTATACTTCGTTGAGAACTCAAAACTATCTGCCGCTTCCGCTTCTCTTTTTCGGAATATCACAAAAAAGCGTCACATGCATCGATATTGACCAATATATATTCAAAGAGTCAGCGTCCTTTAATTTTTAGGTAAAACTAACTATAGTTTGAATCGTAAGCATGATGGAAGAAGCCTCAGTTGATTTCTAAGTTTAGGGGACCGTTTAAAGGCGAGTTGGGAGATGAGTTGACCGGAGAGGTAAAAATAATTTGGAGTTATCGCCCGTTTTCGGCTACGTCTTAACCCCTGCAATAATCAAATGAAGAGATTTAAACGCTTTGATGGCTCCATCAATCAGATCAGTTTACAGATCTGATTGAGGAAGCGACCAATCAGAACCGTGGTCGTCGAGTTGCGATGCATTTACAAACATTCTTCAACGTATTTTCAACCTTTCAATCAGCGCTACATAGCCGGGTTCAGTAAGAACAAGGTAGGAAAAGAACATTTAAGGTTTAACTGTGAAGGTGACATTTCTCTGAGGTTTCCGACAGGTTTTACCGGGTCCGTTTGGAAATAAAAGGGTCAGAGCGCCTACGTTCGACTCGGCGAATTTCGATCACAATCGTAATTTGTATTTGCTTGACTTCTCTCTAAGGTTGATGATAGAAGTTTATTCAAGAGACGTTTTAATGAGCCAACTAAGCACGTTCATATCGATTGTAGAGGAATTTCAAAGTTATGAGACATGACAGCATTTGTTGACGCATCAAGGATTATTATTTCCGCTTTCGCTCAGAATCTGTGCAAATTACACTTAAATGTTAAATACCCGTACAGGGTGAGGTCTTTGGACGATTTCTGTGTCTCTATGTAGCTCCTTTTCATTTGAAACGAGGCAAATATCTGGCAGTTTGAGGAATGATCATTTAAGTGTAAGTAACATGTCGAAACATGCCGTGTTGTCGTGTCTGGACCTGTCCAAACTTCGTGAATAGTTAACATTCAATTTGGTCAATGCAGATCAACGGTCACTTCGTTAATTACCATTAAATTTCATTTACGCTTGGTTTAAGAACTTTTAAGGTATTCCAACACATCTGTCGATTAATTCTGGAGTCATTCTTGCTCATTAATCCGGTTTAACTAACGTAGTTCTAAGATTCCAAGTGCTGATTATTTAGTTAAGACGGAACCGTGGAAAGTACAGTAAGCTTGTTGTTTTAGTTTTCTTACGAATCTGTTGGAATTCTGACATTCGTTCAATTAAGAGTTGGAAAGAATATAAGAGTTTGATCGCTACTTGAAAGTATGCTAACTCTGAAATTACTGGAATGGCGCAAATTAATTGCACAATTGTGCTCACAGTACAGAGAAAAAGCTCTGCACGTGAGTTTAACAATTTGTACATCTCAGCGCCCTCCGCAAAATATCAACGTACACAGTCGACCAAATCTGCGTGGTCTGAGAACAGGGAAACCGACCACGAGTTGTTTCCGTTTCTGTTTTAAACTCAATAGGGTGAAGAACGCGACAAACAAAAGATTTCACGAGCAGAAAAAGCGGAGCAAAAGCTCCGCACGCGTGCTAAAAACTTTGTACACCTCTTAAACACCATCTTTCGGTCACCAACATTTGTCTTGTCTGACAACGGGAACACACTATTCAGAAGTCAACGCCGCTTACACATGTCACATGGTATGCTGAAGTCGAGGTCTGGCGTCGTTAGAGATAGTAGAGACCTTCAGCCATTTGCAAAATTATTGAGATAAATACCGATTCCTTTTTAATCGACCTTTTCCTTTCGTACGTACAATAATCAAATGAAGAGATTTATACGCTTTGATGGCTCCATCAATCAGATTAGTTTACAGGTCTGACTGAGGAAGCCATCAGTCAGAACCGCGTTCGTCGTTTATACGTTTTTGTAGTTGCCAGCGCCATGTTGGACATGCAACCGCGCACACGTGAGAACGAGGTTGGGGTTGACTTATGTTAAATCTCGGTGAGCGCTTTTGGTGAAATTCGTTCGTGGACAGTAAAAATTGTTCGATTTTTAAGGAAAATGGATGGTCGTAGCCGAAATCTCGATAAAGCTAATTTTTTTTCCCAAAAAGAAAGGTAAGCAGTGTGCCGCGTTGTTGTTCAAATACATTTTATGGCCCCAATGGTTTGCCTACGAACTTTCGCTTCTTCAAGTTTATGCAGGGAGGCATGTATTTTTGCTAAGTATTTATCGTTCTATACTTATCTTATTCTCTGTGAATTATAGATGAGCGTAACTATTGTTGCAAAATTAGTACAAATTTTCTATTCGGTCCCTGAATTGTTTTAAGTTTAATAGAGTTCTTTTATTCCGGCAGTAAGTCAATAAGTTCAGTACTGCTCACTTGTTTACTACATGGCTTGCCTAAAACACTCCTAGCAGAGAAACTGTTGGAAAGTAATTGCTTTTAATAAAATAACCAAGACACTGTACCTTCAGAGTTTTCACTTATTATGGCAGACCCAGAAAACTGATATAAATTTGGTTGCAATTGTGGCAAAAGCAGTTTTCAGTAGTTGTTGTTTTTGTTTTTTATGATAGCATAGTAATCCACTTAGGATGCCACATGCAAACCTTTGTGTCAGAAGGCCTCTAAGTGCTAAGAATGGGAATATCAATTCACTGAATGTTTATCTCTGACAGAAACTTAAATGTGTGTAAAGGACTAGCATTGTTGAGATCAGTAGCTGAGAGGAAGAATTTCTGTTCTCTTCCTTTAACCCTTAAATACCTAAGATCTGATTATTAATTCTCCCTTCTGGTTGCTACACATTTAGTTGTAAATAAGTTATGAGAATTTGATGTAACATTAAGAGAACTTCTGCCGTATAAGTTTCAGTATTATCATTATCTGTTTGTTGGATAGTGTTTGAATATTATAAGGAGAAGTTACATGAATCAGTCACTTTTGGGAGTTTTTAAATTGTCTAATATTTTGGTCTGATTCTTTCAACGCTGTCATGCCACCTAATAAATTACCATGAGTCGCAAACTGAAATGGTTTTCAATGTATCATGGCATAAGTTGTCCTGGGCCAGATGGGTTTCAAAATATTATGACATCTGCTAGTTATAGTTTCCCTCATGGGTTGATAGAAAGAAGGGTTATAATCAAGTGGTTCTACAGGCTCTAGTGTATAGTTTCCCATGAGATACAATGTACAAATGGCAAACTAAAAGACATCTTGGTTAACAAAATGGGAACAACTATAACTGAAGAATATGGTACAACAACAAGTACCACATCAACAATAGCAGCAACAACACATCTCCTCTACCTAAAGGGCTACAGCCTTTGCCTCGCTTTCTAAGCCTTACTGATCAGCTTCTGTGGTACTTCCTGTAATGCGTTCCTCACAACACGATGTGGCGATATTCTCGTGAAACAACGGGGTAACCGTAAAGCTGAATGAAATTAATCTCGGGTAAATTACGGAGATGGCTCGACCATCCAAGGGCTGAAATCTTTACCATAGTTGCTTCGTATTTGAAGTCGCTCTGGTTTTGTTCTAGGTCCTGGACATCTGTAAGAAGTTCTCAGTTTTCTCCACTACTCAGTGGAAGGACGTATGACATCAGCAAAGTATAAACTTTCGACACTAAGTCGGCTCTAATTCCGCCCGTCGCTTTTGAAATGGATTTTAAAATATCCTTGAGATCTTTTGCTCCGAGTTTCTGTATGTCATCTAATGACGAAATTTCCATAATGTTGTATTAAAGAACCGTTTTGAAGGGAGAAATTGCATTGAAAAGTGCATGGAAAGAAGTGAAATGTCAGCAGATCAGCTGTTTGAAAGAACCGCCTGGTCAACCCCAGCCACGTTATCGTGTGTGCGCGTTTAACTAATCCAATATGGCTCAGGGAACTGTAAGAAGGTCTATTGCGATGCATTTACGAGCATTCTTCAACGTATTTTCAACCTCTCAGTCAGCTCTACATAGCAGGGTTCGGTGAAAACAAGGTAAGGACAGAACATTTAAGGTTTAACTGTGAAGGTGACATTAGGTTTCCGATAGGTTTTACCGGGTCCGTCTGGAATTGAAAGGGTCAGAGCGCCCACGTTCGACTCGGCGAATTTCGATCACAATCGTAATTTGTATTTGCTTGACTTCTCTCTGGGGCTGATGATAGAAATTTATTCAAGAGACGTTTCAATGAGCCAAATAAGCACGTTCATATCGATTGTAGAGGAATTTCAAAGTTATAAGACATGACTACATTTGTTAACGCACCAAGGATTTTTATTTCCGCTTTCGCTTAGAATCCGTGGAAATTACACTTAAATGTTAAATACCCCTACAGGGTTAGGTCTTTGGACGATTTCTGTGTCACTATGTTGCTACTTTTCATTTAAAACGAGGCAAATATCTGGCAGTTTGAGGGATGATAATTTAAGTGTAAGTATCATGTCGAAAGATGCCGTGTTGTTGTGTTTGGAGCTGTCCAAACTTCGTGAATAGTTAACATTCAATTTGGTCTATGCAGATCAACGGTCAGTTTGTTACCATTAAACTTCATTTACGCTTTGTTTAAGAACTTTTGAGGTATTCCAACAGCTCTTCTGTCGAATAATGATGGAGTCATTAATCCGGTTTAACTAACGTGGTTCTAAGATTCCAAGTACTGATTATTTAGTTAAGACGGAACTGCGAGAAGAACAGTTAGTATATTGTTATATTATTTTATGATCCTGTTGGAATTCTGTCTCTAGCTTGAAAGACTTGACATTCGTTCAATTACGAGTTGGAAACAATATGACAGTTTCATCGCACCTTGAAAGTATGCTAATTCTGAAATTCTGAAAGGACGTAAATCAATAGCTCGGTTGTGGTCACGGCACGACCTTAGCAAACCATGACGGCGACGGCGACGAGAACGCGACAAAACAAAATAATTTACGAGCAAAGAAAAAGCTCTGCGCGAGCGTTTAACAATTTTGTGCATCTCAGCGCCCTCGGCAAAATATCAACATACACAGTCACCCAAATTTGCGTGGTGAGAGAACAGAAAAACCGACCACGAGTTGTTTATGTTTCTGTTTAAACTCAATAGGGTGAAGAGCGCGACAAACAAAAGATTTCACGAGCAGAAAAAGCAGAGCAAAAGCTCCGCATGTATGTATGTATGTTCAAAACTTTGTACACCTCTTAAACACCATCTTACAGTCACCAACATTTGTCTTGTCTGACAACGGGAATACACTATTCAAAACTCAACGCCGCTTACACATGTTACATGTTATGCTGAAGTCCGGGTCTGGCGTCGTCAGAGATAGTAGAGATCACCTCCCATTCGCTTAATTATTGAGATAAATGCTGATTCCCTTTTTAATCGACCTCTTCCTGTCCGTCGTTGACCGGACTGCTTAAGTTACTTTGTGCCTCAGTCGTACGTGGTACATATGGGTCTCGAAGACACAAAAACGTAGTCAAATTTTATTTCACCTCGGGGCAATTTTCACCTCGAGCGAATCGTTATTGGCACAGCTTGAAATAATGAAAATGCCTCTGATGGGATCTTCCTACCATGGCTGGTCTAACAGCGTGCTAGGGTGTTCACATGACATCACATTCAAACAGAAAAGTCGACGCCAAAGTGATTTACATGCGGTTTATCTGAATGTTGTTCATTTAACACTCACAACTAACAAATCAAAGACTACTTGTCTAGTTTTCGTTCCGCTCGCTTAGAAGGGTGTCTTAGAAATAAAACGGGCAGCAGGCCTCATCCCCAAGGCCCCTACTCAGCTTTTTATGAAAATAAAATAAGACTGCATGCATAACCAGTTATACTTCGTTGAGAACTCAAAACTTTCTGCCGCTTCCGCTTCTCTTTTTCGGAATATAACAGAAAAGCGTCACATGCATCGATATTGACCAATATATATCAGTGTTTGAAAGAGTCAGTGTTCTTTAATTTTTTAGGTAAAAAATTGGGAAAAACCCCAATTCTAACAATGAAACAAAACAACAAAGCGCAATAAGGCAAATGTGAAGGTTTTGGCTCTCTATTTGTAATTTTGGCATCGTCGAAATACATCAGACTCGCTTTACAAGCACGCGTGAATTCGCAAGAGATTGGAAACATGGGATTTCCTAACTAAACCAAAACTTAGACTGCAAAACTTCAACTGACAATCAAGTTTCGGAACTTTGTTTGTCGAAGTCACTTAAATTTCATAAATCGTCCCTTAACTAGCGCTCGAATTTCATCGCGGAACATCCTAATTCATAATATTATTTTCACTAACACTTACTGCTAGCTGTTAGAACGTACGTTATAATGTTGGGTAATTTACAACAATAAATGTTTGGGGAAAAAAGAGGTCCCTTTGTTAACGCGTTCATCCGTACAGAATACAAAGACAATTACCCAAACGAGGTTAATGATCTTAGGAATATGTCACCTTATTGTCGAGTTAAGTTGCTTGAATTAAATTCTTACGCAAAAACTGTGACAGAAGAACCAACCTCAATTTAATATAAGCGTAGACAAGACGTTTTCTAAGACCAGAAACTTAAAAACTTTTCATGTGACGTTGTGTTATTGAAGACTTTAATTCCAAAGTATTCTATTCGCTTCGCATATTTACTTTAGATAAGATTTCTGTCAAACAGCCACCTCTAATCGGCGGACGGGGTAAACCTTTAGTCTTACCACGTTAATTGTGCTCTACCACATTCTAGCCAGATTTGAGTTCCAGTTTATATATCGTCTCTAACTTATTATATCAGTTGCGTGACAAGCGTGACACAGAAATTCAAAGATGAGTCAACCTCCGAAATACCAAGAGATGGGTTTTTTTTCCTCTTTGCATGACATCTAGAAAAACCTTTAAGGAATTACTGCATTCAGAAATGTCCAGATCCATCAATGATTCCTTTGCCGGCTGAAGTCAAAGTATGGTTACAGTAGTCAATTTGATTAACAAGCTACATACTGATTTAGCTAACTGATCTGTTCTATAAGCGTCTCATCTTACATGCTAACATGGAGATTTGCTATTTAGTTAAATCGTTCGCTGGTGGAACTTGTGGGTTTAGTTATCGAGAAGACCAAGTCGTTCCCTTGCGTGATTGTTAAAAAGACATTTCAAGTCACTTGCGGAGTTGCAAGTTTTCAGATCCGGAAAATGAAGTTGATCTTGTTCTGCCGCGTGCCGGTGTCCCAGCGGATTTGGACCCCCCGGTCAAAATCCGCAAGCGGATTTGGACCCCCCAACAAAACTGAGTGAAAACATCATCCTTAACGTTTTAATAAAAATGGATGATACTTTACGTTCCACAGCGTACTAAAGTATGTTTTCAATTCAAAACATGCGTCTCGTTAATGCATACGAACTGGCATCCCGTCGGATGTTTCGTTTGACCAGGGGAAAATAGGCAACAATTTAGTTTAATGTCTGGAGAGAGGTCGTTTTTGAACCTTTTCCGCGATAGTCGAACACCGTTAGATTCAATCAGAAACAAACTTGTAACACTAATTTATTTTGTCATGGTTCAATGCCCGAGTGTTGGGACAACATGGTAACGTGCGAGGGATTTAAGAGTGCCTCGGAGGACGAGTGGCTTTGCATTGTCTGCATTGATTGCCAGACTCTAGACGTCTTCGTAATTGTTAAGGATCCCTCAACAGTTAATAATCGTTAAAATTAGAAAATAAGATTGAGTTCAATGTAATAGTCTCCACTTTTGTTAAGACGTTGACATTAACGTTGATTTGCATCTGAAAATAAGCTGAGAGTTCCAATAGTTCAGAATAGAAACATTTTTACTTATCACAGGCTTTACGAAAGACTTATAATACGAGTAGTTTCTTCGTTCTTGTTCAAAAACTGTTTGATTTTACAAATTGCCCCGCTCACGGATCAAATCCCGGTGTTGGGTGGAATCGTGGTTCCAATAGCAGATGCAGGGTGCCAAAAGAAATGTCCGGCCATGGTAAAGGTAGGGTTAAGTCGATTCCAAAAGACGATAGGGGAATTGGCAAGCGTGTACCACAGAGAGTACTCAAGATGTCTGGAAAATTCATAAAATCTGGCTTCGGTAAGTAGGCTACTTACCATCGTGAGCAAAATTACGCGTGACGTCAGAGTTAAGTTTCGATTGGGAATTGGTCAATAGGCTACCAAAAATTCAGACAGAGACGGAATTTTCTGAACTAATGTCTGAACACTTTGTTGGCTTTCCGCTGTCTGGGGGACGCGTAATTATGCTCACGGTGGTAAAGGGCCCCTCTGCATTACCAACTAGACGCCGACAAAACATGTTTCTCTTCGCCAAAATCACATCGAAATTTGTCCTTGCTAAATGTCAAGTGTGCTGCACGTATTAGCACCCCCGGGGACCCCTTTACATAAGAGGGCGGGGGTGCGCGCCCGGAATTTCAAAAACGACCGTGCTTGTAAAAGGTGCTTAAGTCTTATCCGTGTTGGAGTGGCAACAATTAGCCTGTAAAAACGAGTGCTTATATCCTTTTCTGTCTTTTTCAATGCTTCCCTCGCTCCTACAGAGGATTCATACAAATATGAGAGCCGTGCCGCGTTTACTTTGTACAGGTAGAAAAGGTCGTCCAGAATGAGTGTTTCGTTCTACAATGAAAACCCTAATAAACTCACTCAGAAATGACTCATTTCGGATAAATTTTACGCTGGTTATTATGTGGCAACCGGTATCAACTCGTTCTTGTACAAAACTCATTCGGATATCATGTAAAAGGCCCCTAAAAGTTTTTATTCCCAGAGCATTACGCTTTGCTCGCCTGTCTGAATACTAATCAGTAGCGTTGAAGCAACAACCCGATTTTAACTGCTTCGCTGCCGTTGAAACAACGATTAGGGAAGAAAGTACATATTTTAATATTTTCAATTCAACGTAAACAAAAATCTTTATAAATGGTAAATATTCACTTGTGTCGGTATCAATTATTGCGTGACTAGGTTATAATATAAATGAGGGAGGGGAAAACACAACGCAAAACCTGAGCTCCTGTCAAAAAGTAAAACCCAGGCGTAATATAATAATAGAAACGGCTTATAAAATCATAAATAAACAAGGTAAGAGTGTTACGTGAGACTTTTTTACAAATTGTAGTGATTTATTCCAATTGACGGTGGCGACAAGTAGGCGCACCATGTACATTTCATAGTCGCTATCAAGTAAATTTTGCCGGACTTTGAGTTCTTCTCAAGATAGAACAACACAAATACACAAGGAAATTTTTACAGTAACTTTATAACCATCCTTTTGTCTTACAAAAGCTTGAAGCTCAGTAGATTGTGTCATATCGGTCATTGTCAAAACTGTCTGTGTTTTGATGCTACTTTTCGACATAGAAAAAGTATGTCGGACAAAAATATTCACCAAAAAATAAATATTTATTTGCCAGCTTCAATAACGACAGGGGATTAAGTTTAGATGATAAAACAGAGGATTGTGTTAACAAAATTACCGTAGGTCTAGTACATTCGTTACACGAGGTCACACAACTCGTGTAATATTCACGGTGAAAATTTGCATATTTGAGCGGTCGAACGAAAAAAATTATTTCTCGAAAACTAAAATAAATTTTTACAAAAAAAAACTACACCACAATTATTAGAACATATTGGGCTACAAAATATGAAAGTAGGAGGGAAAACAAATTTGGGTGACTTGCCGCTGTTTGTTTGATGCATGCTGACATTAGCTCTTAAATACTTTTCGTGTGACGTTGTGTTATTGAAGACTTTAATTCCAAAGTATTCTATTCGCTTCGCATATTTACTGTAGATAAGATTTCTGTCAAACAGCCACCTCTAATTGGCGGACGGGGTAAACCTTTAGTCTTACTAAACTTATCAGGACATAAATATTTAGTTCCATCATGTGTGATCCACCCTGTCAAACAATCACCCCCACTTTTGAAATTGTGCCCGAGAAAACGGAATGTTCTGGGCCCCAGAACATTCCGTATTTATTCCATTGTGGTTATTTAAACTCTCGCCGGTGACAAGCACACTCAGTGTTTGTTTCAAAGAGAAGCGAAACTCTCGTTTACAGATCACTGTTTCCTATTCATTTAGCTTATTTCACTTCACGAAGACACTTGCCTCACTAACATCTTTGTTTGCAAGAAGATATAACCGTGTTATTAGGACAACTGTCGAATTCAATTTTCAAAAAGTGTCAAGCTGATTTGCGTGATGCCTTTTATAACACCCTCGTAAAAATCAATCTATATTTTTCCAGTAATTGTTTTCATTAAAGCTGAAAAGCCATAATTAATGAGGATGTGGTAATTAAAGATACTCTATTCAGTAATTAATAAAAAATAAATTTAATTATTTGTTTATCGATGTATAGTTTGTTTTGGTACTACATTAAGCGCCGTGTGGTGAGGCGAATTTCTTGTCTTACATTCTGTGAATTTCGGGAAAATGATTCAAAGAAGGAAAAGGAAAAAGCCATTCTACGGCCCTTTCTCGATTGACACTAAATCGCAAAAATATAGAATATTGCATGACCTTTTAAACTTTTTTTTGCAGGAGACGCACAAACGAAATGGCGACTGCTTCTGCCATAGCTAACCAAGCGCTCCGTTCAACGTTTGAAAACGAAAATTATCAGCGTCTTTCTCGACTGATTATGCGTGCGGGTACCGAGTTATTGAGAGCACAGTTTGACTCCTTTTACCCACCAAGCAGTCTCGCCAACAAACTGAGTGAGATTGCTACCAAGAAAAAGTTGCTTAAAGATCTCCTGAAGCCTCAACATGATCTTGTTTATCCAGCACCAGGATTGTTTGGAGAATCAAGAGACTTTGACATCAGCCTGCTTTCCAAATTATTAAAAACTCTTTGTCCGACGCAACTACCTCCTCTGCGCAGCGGATGGAATAATCCCCCAAGTAGAGATGATTTTAGCTTGACTGCAGACATCGTCAGAATTAAGTTTTACCGAAATGATATTATTCATAAGTTTGACAGTATGTTGAGTGATGCAGAATTTTGTTCCCTCTGGGATGAAATCAAAATAGTCCTTTTACGTATAGCTTCCCATATCAGCGCAGAAGCAAAACTTGAATGGGAAGAAGCAATCAACAAGCTGCGGCATGATCCCTTAACCCCAGAGGCTGCAAGAAATGCCGAGGAACTACAGGAAATGTACCAGAAGGACACAGACACAAAAGAACTTCTCGCTCAAGTGATGAGGCAACTTCAAGACGTGAAGAATCAAAATGAACAGATTCGCAAATTGGTGACAAATCGGGCTGGCTCTTCATCGGCAGAAGGAGGAGGTAGGTTTAAGGAAGAAATTGTTTTACTATAAGAAATACAGTGAGTATTGAATTACATAGCCAACTTCGCCATTATAAGGGTAAGTCTCTAAAGAAAAAACTGTGCTGCTGTGTCGATGGGAAAGTATAACAGGGTAATTTAGTTTTATCAACTGAGTTGATAACGTAAATTGGCCACCGTAAAGAGTTGCAAAGTCGACGTTTCGAGCGTTAGCCCTTTGTCAGAGTGAATAACGAAGTTGAAGTGATACCATGATATTGTGACCTAAGTAATTCTTCTTATCACAGCTCCTCTTCGTATCATCATTGATGTCGAATCCATGAAAAGCCACAGTTCTCAAGAGGAAGCTCCAACGACGACGATATCCTCTCATGTGCAGCCAACTGCTTCAGCTGACGAACCTCCGGCGACTATGACAATCAGAGTTGATCAGTCCATTAGAAGAATAGTCTTGGAATTATGTGAACATTACGATTCATTAACAGCTAAGGAAAACGGATTTGTTAAACATCTGGAGGATGTTAACCGGGTCCCTATTGAGAATTTCAATCTCGGTAGCTTGGTACTGACAGTCAAATGCAGCTCACTGGAAATTCTGGAACGACTCTGGCAAGATTACTCCAGTGGTCATCTCGGTAAAGTAGCTCAAGAATTCCTCGTAACCGAGAGAGTGCTGGAAGATCTTGGACTCCTTGAACTAAAACTCAAGATCACTATTCCGGAGGAAGATTACTGGGAGGGTCGGAGACACTTTGCCAAGTGTGCAGGTATAAAACTAATAGCCACTTTGAAGATGACGCGCATTATTTTTTTCACCACAGATTGCTAAGTGGTGAGGGAAGTGGATACTAGATAAAACTTCCAGTGATAACCTTTTGGCGAGTTATTTAGTCTGGCAATTATTGTTTGGTATAAATATGAGACACTATGTAGCATGTATTATATGAATTATTATCACAGCCGGGTGTAACTCTGCTATTCAAGCTTCCACTCAATATTTTAAAGCTAGATTTAGTTGTATTATTTTGCTCAAGTGGATTAATTCTACGCGTGGTACTCTCAGGTGAGGGCCCGTATCGAGTAAGATCAGTGAAAATTCGGAGTCTACAGGACTTTGCTGTTTCGTGTGTGGTTGGAAAAAAAAATTTTTCTGGCCTTCGGTTTGTGGATCCCCATGGACGGAATACTTACCTGATTCCATTTATTTCACTCTTGTGTTGTCTTTTCCAGGTTCTGATTACTCTGAGGAAACAGAAGGAGGACAAAGAGAAGATGGCAAGGAAGAGGAATATATACCTTCTCAGCATTTCACAGGTATTAAACAGTGTCTTTCATGAATCCATGAATAGCAGTAAAACCTGGGTCACATTGCATTGAAGGAATGCGTGCTCAACAACGAAAAAGAATAGCTCACGAAATTAGACGATGCCGGTGGGTAAGGAGGAAAGTCACCTTAAAATATCTTTAGGCGGTGGACATGCTGCAAACGCAAGGATTACACATAAAATTATTTAACTTGTAGCTATGGGTCCTGTTTTTGATGTTATTAAGGAGGAATAGCGAGAATGTGTATTGAAAGAATAGGAAGACAGCGTGAGTATAGCTGTTATTTGATGACATAACATCTCAGCTGGTTTCTGGTTTCAGGTGGGTCATCAAAACCAGTTGAGGAAACTTCAGCAGGTATTTTCTCCTTCTGATGCTGTTTCTCTTATCCATCATTTTCTGTTTATGGAAATTGTGGCATGTATCTGTGAGGTTTAACCTATCTTCCATTGTAATACTTTGCATTGACTTACAGGAATCGATAGAAAATTGTCTCTTCTCCCCCAAACGGTGCCGCATTTCGTCAATCGCGAAACAGAATGCGACGAAATCAGAAAATACCTTTCTCCACAGGACGATTGCAGATGCCTTCTCATACATGGTGCCACTGGTATAGGGAAGACGACCGTGGCGACGAAAGTGGCAAACGACATACTGAATTCTGGGGGAAGTACCGTGGTGATCTATGTCAACTGCAGAAACATAAAACTTTCCCATGATTTTGCTGAGAAGGCTCTTCAGCAAGTATATCACGCACCTGTGGAGAATCCAATACCTGAGCTGAAAAATCGCTTGAAAAGCCAAGATTTCTTCACCATTTTGCTATTGGATAATTTTGAATCTATACTTAATTTGGATGACAGAATGCAGCCCCCTGAAAATGAATTGTCACTCCAACAGAACAACCCATCTAAGGAAGGATCGAGGATTAAGAATCTAATCAATGAAATTTTAATGGTGACAGACAACATCAAACTTCTCCTCACCTCTTCAGAGACAGTTTGTTTTCCGGAGGCAGGTCAAGAAATGGTTCATCTGTCACCTTTTAAGCCAGAAGAATCCGTTAAGCTTTTCAAAAGAGTGTGGAAGGATAGGCAAGTCAATATAACTCAAGCACATGAATTGTCAGAGATTTGCAGCGGTATTCCCTTGGTTCTTTACACCCTGGCCTCCTCCCACAGTGACCTGCCAAGTCTCTTAGAAGCGATGAGGTGTCCTTCGCCTCAAAAAAAATTCGATTTCTTCAGAAAGATTCAAACGGTATCAGAGGATATGAAGATCAACGTTTGTATCGATCATTGCTTCGAGAGGCTTGATTTGATAGAAAAGCATGTCCTCATCAGATTTGCATTACTCAAAAGGCGTTTTTCTCTGTCTGAGGCAGTGAAAATATTTCAGTCAACGGCGATGAGTGCGTCTCAACTCAGAAAAAGTGGAATGGAACTGTCCAAGCGATCACTTTTAGAAGAACGCATTGATGGGGATGAATGCTCCTATACCCTCCTACGAGTAATTCGTGATTATTGTGAAACTAAGGCAATGGAGCAGGAGTTTCGTCAAGTGATCCTAGATGCTCAGAGAATGTTTATCCGCCATTTTTTAACCTTTCTGGAAGACATCTTTAAAATGTTCCTGAGCCAGAACGTGTCAGAAGCTATTGCAGCCTTTCAGAAAGATGAAGCGAATGTCATGCAGCTCGTTGAATGGTGCAAAAATGGCCAAATGGATGAAGAACAAACAAGAAGATGCATTGATGTTTTCAACAGCGTAACGGAGCTACTGGCGAAGATGATGGGAAAGGCCAAATTTGAATATGCCTTCAAATCTCTAAGAAAGAGATGCGAAGAGATGAAAGATCAGACGAGACTGAGCGATTGCCTCACGTCCTTGGGGCTGAAAGAAGTATTCAGCTGTTCCTGTCCTCCAATTAGTCCGTGTGCTTTACACGCTGAAATAGCCCAAGAATACTTCACGAAGGCTGACCGAATCCAACGTAATCTTGGAGTTAAAAAAGGGAACAGCCGAGCTCAGTGCCTTGCCAAACTTGGTCGATGTATCGCCACAGTAGGCTTTTTTGAGGAGGCAAAAGAAAAAGTCCAACAGGCAATCAGAATTCGATCGGAAGGACAGGATGACGACGTTATGCTCGGTGCAACGTATAATGATCTGGGAGGTAGGTGCACAAAATGATTAGGTACCAATTTAATTTGCGAGCGCATTGATCATACATTTTGCAAGGCAGTTTGTGGGATCGTATTTTAAGGTTATTTTGAGCATTTGCTTACGTATGAATCTTCAAAATCGATGAATAAAGAGTCACAATTGACAATGCGTTACAGATTGTGGCCTGTGCTCTGAGTGAAAAAAGCAAGAGAAGCATCCTAATCCTCCATTATGATTTTAGCCTCTCATTAGTCAAGATTCAGCTTAATAGCCGTCATTCATTTAGTCTGGCTCTTGACAGGATCCTTAGAACATCGAGAAGGTGCAAAACTCTGAAATGTATTGAAAAGTGTCCTTATAATGTTTGTAATCAACCACTAGATAGCATCTAGCATAGTCTGGCATAGTCATAGCATAGTCTGGCCCTTGACAAGATCCTTAGAACACTGAGAAAGTGCAAAACTCTGAAATGTATTGAAAAGTGTCCTTATAATGTTTGTAATCAACCACTAGATTCTATCTAGTGGTTGATTATAAACATTATAAGGAACGAAATCTTTCACATGAATTTTAATGCATAATACTTTAAAGGGGTCACGGCTACTTCAAAAATCCTTTCTTTAAGACAGCAAAAATCACTTTTACTACCTTTCTAAATTATCTTCATGGTCAGCCGAAAATGACTAAAATTGGAATCATTGTATCTTTGGAATTATTTACAAATTCAATGATGAAACTCTAATTCCCTCGGTAGTGATCCTTTCGCTCAAGGGAAATCATGAGCAGGCAATCAAGGTCAGAGAAAGAAAGACGCTACCCATTTACAGAAGAACACTGGGTAAACATCCTTTCACTGCAACCGTCCTCAACAGTCTGTCAAACAATTATTTTGCCCAGGGAAAGTACAACACTGCCGAACTGTATTCGAAAGACGCGTTAGGGATTCGGCTCGAGTTACTGAAGGACCATCGAGACACAGCTAAGTCGCTTTTTGATCTTGCGATGGTTCATAAAATGAAGGAAGAATTCAAACCAGCCGAGGAATGTCTTGAAAGATGCGAGGCCATGCAAAAGAAAATATTGGATGACGAAAACAACGATCTTACAAGGTAAATAACTGTCTATCACTATAAATTTTGCGTTTCATTAGGGATCCTTTAGGCATGCAGGTGTTGATGAATTAAACATTAACACCTTCATCCACCTCCTTAATTCTTTAACTACTAAGATCTCATTATTAATTCTCCTCTCTGGCGGCTTCATATTTCCTTGAGGATTAGTTACAAGAATTTGGTGTTAGAGCAAAATAACTTCTACCTGATAAGTTTGAGCATTCTCATTACTTGTTTGCTGGACAATGTGTGGATATTATTGGGAGAAGTTTCATGTTAATCACATCTGGGAGTTAAAGGGTTAAGCGTTAAATTTTACGAGTTTTTGGTTGATGTGCCTTTCCTCGCACAGGACCAGGAAAGAATTGGAAGAAGTAAAGGAGCATCTATTGGGAGCCATGCAAGGGAACTCCTAAAATCCGGTAACAAACTCTGACAGAGAATCTCTTGATGTGAACCGTCTAACCTTGTCCAGTTCTGAGTGTCTTCAAGTGTAACAAGGCAGCACTCCTTCGAGGTTCCGCAAGAATGATGATACAGCCACTTCTACGTGGGTCTCCTCGTAAGAAATCGTCGTAGTTTAAAATCTAGGTAATTATGGAACATTCTTTCTCCGTCACTGACATCTCTATTTTTGTCGAATTTGAGTCTGTTATGATCATGCATCAGTTACATTAAGCATTCTGTCATTAACTGCATCAGACTTGAAAACAAGGGCTGAACATTCGAATGATAGTTGCAATTTTTATTATATTGAACGTCCTAGGTCAAGTCTCACATTACTGGACCGTTTTAGTTTCTTCGTAATGGTGTAAATAGGTTTGGTTTAAAGAAAATGCCCTTGTTCTGGACAAGTGAGTCTTGCTATTTCCGTAGATCCTAACCGGGAAGATTATTTCTAGGCGTGGTCCTGTCAGTTTAGGGCTAATGATTGTATATATGTATAGATATTTAGGAACTTTTCGGCGTGTTCTATACTGATTCAATTCAATTTAGAATAGGTGGTATTTCACTAAAAATGAAACAGGAATTGCAATTGATGGAGGGTAGCCTATCCAAGACATTCAAGGAATTTTAGATATCTTGCCCGTGTAACGTGTAAGTGTTTTACTGACATTATAATAATGAGAATGGTAACTGTTAAGTATTGCTGACTTTTATTATACACCATTAGTGTGAGTTAAAAACCCCAAAACAGAATTTGTGATGTAGTTGACAGCTTTCAAATTCCTTGTTAACTTTTAAATAGATTAAATAACTGAAATAATTCAACAGGGTCAGTAAAACGCTTCAAAAACGACAAGGTTTCTGATAAATAAGTAATTGTCGGTTAACATCATACATTCATGAGGCTCGATTTGATAGTGTCTACTACTGACACGAACGTCCGAAGGGACTCCATCATCCTCGTTCCCAGGACTTTTGGAGATGGAAAAGAGAAAGTCTTGGGAATGACATTATGGTTCCAGTTTTGGCGTCTTCTTGGTGTCGAAGACACAGAACATGTCACAATAGAACGCCGCCTCATTAACCAATTATTTTCGTTGTTTTCCTCTTTCTTTGGTCTTTTTCTTCTCTATTCTTTCATGTAAACTGTGTCTTCTACACTAAGTAAGAGCCCCAGTTTTGTACTGATGCTTGTGCCAAATTACATTGTTTCCAAAACAAACTACATCTGATGTTTTAAACTGACTATTTGTACTGTCACAAATACAAGAACACGTGAAGAAGATTTCTTACACAATTAGCTGAAAAAATTAAAAAGTCTGCAAAGGTTACAACTTAATACAAATTTTAAATCCCTGTTCAGGGGAATCCAATATAGAGAATTCCTAGACAGAATATGTTTTCGGAAGAACGCGACCGTACATAGCGCCTTAGTTTCCCTCGATCTGATGCACCTGCTCATCGTCCTCGTCACCCACAGTAAGACAGTAAGGGGAGAGGAGATTCGCAGAGATGACAATTCAGTATAGGTTTAAATTTCTGAAATTACTTCCATGCAACCAAAAAACATTACCTTAAATCTCTTTTAACTTTGAAGTATTAATTTTGTGAAAAAGCAAATGTAAATGCCTGAATAACAGTCTGCGTGGCTTGGGTAAATTTCATCATTAAACGCGAAGCAAGGGCTTTCAAGGAGGACCTGGGCGCTGTGTGATTTCCTCGGAACTTCGTGTTCACATTGACTTCGTTCCTTTCTCAGTTAAACCTATCGGCAAAATCATGATCAATGGCTATGAAACCCGTCAGACTTGTTACATATGATCAACCAATAGTGTAAAATAAACTGATCCAGATTTCCAACCACTTAATAACATCAAAAACAGAACCCAGAGTTACAAGTTAAATAGTTTTCTGTGTAATCCTTGCGCTTGCATCATGTTCGCCGCCTAAAGTTATTGTAAGGTGATCGACTTTCCTTCTTGCCCAAGAGCATCATCTGATTTCGTGAGTTTTTCTTTTCCTTCGTTGAGCATGCATTCCTCCACCTCTTTTATGGTTCTGTTCGAAAAGATCATTTAATTTAAGAGGTCGATTAAAAGATTTTGTGAATACATCTAGATTTTAGACTGAACACGAGGCAACTGCTTCATCTTGCCAGGACTTATTCCGGCTTCGTTTGCGATAATTAGCCAAGAGTAACTAACACTTACTGGATGGCATGTTGGTCTATTGGTTTCTCACCGTCATAGTCATCCCCATCATCCTCATTGTCATTATCGTCATCGTCATCGTCATTGTCGCCATGTATGTCGATGACGTTATCTTCTCTAACGATACCTTCGTTATCGATATGATTGTCATTATCATTATTATAACCCCGGGCCTCTCGATTCGGAGTCGATGCGTTAACCATATTTGACTATAATGCTTCTTACAGCTTATTGCAAACACTGCAATTATTTTAGGTGGAATTTGCAAGAATGAAACCTAGTGGCATTGTTAAGGAAATTTGCAACATTTCACGAAACCAAAGACACAACAATTTTGCTTAGAGGAGGTAAGATCTATACTGTTTTATGTTCGCTCACACTGAACGCGAACCAAAGCAAAAAATTTTTAGCTGAGAGCTTACTTTAACTGTAAGTTCTTAAAATCGGGAGCAAGTAAATTCAATTTCCTTCGTTTTTTAGCAGACATGTTTCAGAAAAAAATGTTTCCTAAGCTAGATAAGGACGCAGCCTGTCTTGGTACCAATAGAAATGAGAACGAGTATGTCCCTTAACAAGCTCTCACGCAGCTTACAGGATTACCGTGTAAACTAACCTTTCAAGCTCGCTGATCATGGTAGGGTCATCCAGAAACCTTTGCATGTTTTCACATTCTCTCAGGTAAGCTTTGGCATCCTTGAATTCTTCCCTATTTTTGTGAACCATCCCGAGATCAAACAAGGACTTAGCCGTGTCGTAATGGTCTTTCAGCAGCTCACGCCGAATCTTCAGCGCTTCCTCTGAATATTGTTTGGCGATGTCGTACTCACCTAGGGCAGAGTAGTTGTTGGACAGATTGTTCAGGATGGTTGCCGTAAAGGGATGCCGGTCTCCCAAGTGTTTTCTGTATATTTCTAAC
Source organism: Pocillopora damicornis (assembly GCF_964200805.1). NCBI lineage: Eukaryota > Metazoa > Cnidaria > Anthozoa > Scleractinia > Pocilloporidae > Pocillopora > Pocillopora damicornis. The sequence goes on along the minus strand of NC_142673.1, from coordinate 1,587,378 downwards.
GTCTCTCCTTCTCTAACTTTTATGGCCTCTTCATGGTTTCCCTCAAGGGAGAGAGCCACTAGACAAAAAGGAAAAAAATTCAAACACTTGTTTTCTGGAAGCAGAAAGAAATATGTTCGTAAGGAAAGGAGCTGAAATACTTTCTCAAACTGATAAAGGTGGGGGAATACTCGCAAAGGTGGGAAGGGGCGAACTTGCACTGAGGTGAAATATCCACAAACCAGAAAAATTTTTATACAACGCTTTGTTGAATTTCCTGTCGGCTTATTCAGCTTGAGAAGAAAGTCTAAGTACGAAACCTCACCCACCTGCTAGGTCATTGTATGTTGCACCTAACATAACAATGTCTGCTTCCCCACGTGCCTTTCGAATGTCGATCGCCTGTCGAATCTTTTCTTTCCCTTCAGTGAAGCTTTGTTCCTTTACGAGACACCGACCAAGTTTGGCAAGACATTGAGCTCGACTGTTACCAGTGCTGATATCAAGATCACATTGGATTCTATCGGCCTCCAGCAGATAGGGCTTGGCTCGTCCAGCAGCTTCATCACACAGGTCTGGAGAGCAGCAGCAACTGAACACTTCCTTGATTCCCAGGGACGTGAGACATTCTCCCAATCTCTTGGGATCTTTACTTTCCTTACACTTATCTTTCAGTTGTGTAAAGGCGCCGTCAAATGTTTTCTTTCCCATCATTTTGCCAAGCAGTTCTCCCACCTTGTTGAAGACATCGGTGCACCTTTTCTCTTGATCTTCCTCCATTGAACCTTTTACACCAAACCAATCGATGAGCTGCATAATGATTTCATCTTCACGTCGGTATTCGACGATAGCCTTTGAGACATCAGTGCTAAGGAAGCTCTGAAAGGTTTCTTCGAGGAAACCAAGAACGTAATTGATGAACATCTTACGGGCGTCGGAATACACTTCCTGAAAAGGTGTTTCTATGGTCTTGTTCTGGCAGTAGAGGCTGTATACTGTGAGGATACTGTAATGATATGGGTCGGAAATATGCTGCTCCAGAAACGACCTCCTTGCTAGCTCATCTATCGCACCTCTTAACTCAGCAGACTTCAGGATTCTTGAAGCTCTTGAGGTGGTAAAGAGACCTCTGAATACTGTTAGAGACACAAGGGTATTCTGATGGTGTGTATCTAGTCTCTTGAAGCAAACGTCGATACAAACGTCGATCTTCTCATCTTCAGTTGCATCTGAAATTCTTGTAAACTTTTCTTTGCGGTCCGGGTTCGTCAGCATTTCCAGAAGATCTGTTGGGTTATCCTGCCACGCTGCCAAGGCAAACAGGACGAATGGAATACCTCCACAACAATGTGCTATTTTGCAGGCAGTTTCTTTTTCCAGAGGGGTGTCACCATAGACCTTCTTCAACAGTTGTAAAGAATCATCTTCATTGAAGGGAAGCAACTTGATCCACTGCTGACCAGTCTGAAGGATATCGATATTCTTCGATGAGGTCACCAGCAGATGCGCTTTTTTTGACTTTGTAGCGATGTCTCTGAAGAACTTCATGATCTCTGTCTTTTCGGATGGAAATCTTCTTTCAGCCTGCATCTCCATGCTTCTTCCATCGTCCAACTGAACTAAGAATTCAAAGTTGTCGAGCAGCAGTAGAGGATGGAAATTCTCTTCTTCAATAAGGAGACTTTTGATTCTACCAATTGCCGGCTCTCTGAAAGGGAAGTGGTACAGCTGCTTGGCGATCTTCCCAGCGAGATCATCAAGGGAAGCCAAAAACCTGCAGTTTACGTAGGCAACCACGGTCTCGGAATCGGCATCTAATATCTCGTTTACCGCCTTGACTGCAGTTGAAGTTTTCCCCATACCGACAGACCCATGTAACAGGATGCATCTACAGTCGTTCTGTGAGTCGTTCTTATTAAGAAACCGTTTTATCTCGCTGAGCTCTCTCTTTCGGTTGACGAAATGTCGAATAGGACGTGGTAGCAAAGACATCTCTCTACGGACGTCTGAAATATGAAATTGGGTAATTTTGTATTATCAACTGAGTTGAAAACGTAAATTGGCCACCATAAAGAGTTTCAAAGCTGACGTTTCGAGCACTAGCCTCTCGTCGAAGCTACTGGTGGGAACATGGTAACAAGAAAAACAAGAATAAATTACTTGAATGAAAAGTGTTTGTTTATACCTGAGGATTAAGAGTGCCGATTTGAAAGATAAATTTTTCCTTCAGAGGTTTACGGCTTTCCAAACTGCCTGGATGTAAAGAAAGGCCATAAACTGCCATATGCTCCTGAGAATGATTGGGGAGATTAAAGAGTCTAACGACCGGTTTGGATGCGTCCTTGTCATTCCTTTCACGGAATCAGTCACCTAGCCGTCTTCCTGTTTAACCATTGTATATCTTTTTGTTATTTAAGTCGTTATTGCGAGCTTTTAGGTGATTCAAAATGGAATCTTTCAATGTAATGTTACCCAGGCCGTTTTTACCGCTAATCATAGATTCATGCAAGACCGACACTGTTTAATACCTGTGGGATGCTGAGAAGGTATGTATTCCTCTTCCTTGCCATCTTCTTTTTGTCCTCCTTCTGTTTCCTCAGAGTAATCAGAACCTGGAAAAGACAACACAAGAGTGAAATAAATGGAATCAGGTAAGTATTCCGTCCGTGGGGATCCACAAACCGAAGGCCAGAAAAAACTTTTTTTCCAACCACCCACGAAACAGCAAAGTCCTGTAGACTCCGAATTTTCACTGATCTTACTCGATACGGGCCCTCACCTGAGAGTACCACGCGTGGAATTAATCCACTTGAGCAAAATAATACAACTAAATCTAGCTTTAAAAATATTGAGTGGAAGCTTGAATAGCAGAGTTACACCCGGCTGTGATAATAATTCATCTAATACATGTTACGTAGTGTCTCAGATTTATACCAAACAATAATTGCTAGACTAAATAACTCGCCAAAAGGTTATCACTGGAAGTTTTATCTAGTATCCACTTCCCTTACCACTTAGCAATCTGTGGTAAAAAAAATAATGCGCGTCATTTTCAAAAAAAAAAAAAGTGGCTATTAGTTTTATACCTGCACACTTGGCAAAGTGTCTCCGACCCTCCCAGTAATCTTCCTCCGGAATAGTGATCTTGAGTTTTACTTCAAGGAGTCCAAGATCTTCCAGCACTCTCTCGGTTACGAGGAATTCTTGAGCTACTTTACCGAGATGACCACTAGAGTAATCTTGCCAGAGTCGTTCCAGAATTTCCAGTGAGCTGCATTTGACTGTCAGTACCAAGCTACCGAGATTGAAATTCTCAATAGGGACCCGGTTAACATCCTCCAGATATTGAACAAATCCGTTTTCCTCAGCTGTTAATGAATCGTAATGTTCACATAATACCAAGACTATTCTTCTTATGGACCGATCAACTCTGATTGTTATAGTCTCCGGAGGTTCGTCAGCTGAAGCAGTTGGCTGCGCATGAGAGGATATCGTCGTCGTTGGAGCTTCCTCTTGAGAGCTGTGGCTTTTCATGGATTCGACATCGATGATGATACGAAGAGAAGCTGTGATAAGAAGAATTACTTAGGTCACAATATCATGGTATCACTTCAACTTCGTTATTCACTCTGACAAAGGGCTAACGCTCGAAACGTCGACTTTACAACTCTTTACGGTGGTCAATTTACGTTATCAACTCAGTTGATAAAACTAAATTACCCTGTTATACTTTCCCATCGACACAGCAGCACAGTTTTTTCTTTAGAGACTTACCCTTATAATGGCGAAGTTGGCTATGTAATTCAATATTCACTGTATTTCTTATAGTAAAACAATTTCTTCCTTAAACCTACCTCCTCCTTCTGCCGATGAAGAGCCAGCCCGATTTGTCACCAATTTGCGAATCTGTTCATTTTGATTCTTCACGTCTTGAAGTTGCCTCATCACTTGAGCGAGAAGTTCTTTTGTGTCTGTGTCCTTCTGGTACATTTCCTGTAGTTCCTCGGCATTTCTTGTAGCCTCTGGGGTTAAGGGATCATGCCGCAGCTTGTTGATTGCTTCTTCCCATTCCAGTTTTGCTTCTGCGCTGATATGGGAAGCTATACGTAAAAGGACTATTTTGATTTCATCCCAGAGGGAACAAAATTCTGCATCACTCAACTCTCCACTGTGAAACTTATGAATAATATCATTTCGGTAAAACTTAATTCTGACGATGTCTGCAGTCAAGCTAAAATCATCTCTACTTGGGGGACGATCCCATCCGCTGCGCAGAGGAGGTAGTTGCGTCGAACAAAGAGTTTTTAATAGTAGAGAAAGGAGGCTGATGTCAAAGTCTCTTGATTCTCCAAACAATCCTGTTGCTGGATAAACAAGATCACGTTGAGGCTTCAGGAGAACGTGGAGCAACTTTTGCTTGGTGGCAAACTCACTCAGTTTGTTGGCGAGACTGCTTGGTGGGTAAAAGGAGTCAAACTGTGCTCTCAATAACTCGGTACCTGCACGCATAATCAGTCGAGAAAGACGCTGATAATTTTCGTTTTCAAACGTTGAACGGAGCTCTTGGTTAGCTGTGGCAAAAGCAGTCGCCATTTCGTTTGTGCGTCTCCTGCAAAAAAAGTTTAAAAGGTCATGCAATATTCTCTGATTTGCGATTTAATGTCAATCGAGAAAGGGCCGTAGGATGGCTTTTTCCTTTTCCTTCTTTGAGTCATTTTCCCGAGATTCACAGAATGCAAGACAAGAAATTCGCCTCACCCCACGGCGCTTAAAGTAGTACCAAAACAAACTATACATCGATAAACAAACAATTAAATTTATTTTTTATTAATTACTGAATAGAGTATCTTTAATTACCACATCCTCATTAATTATGGCTTTTCAGCTTTAATGAAAACA